>NC_133205.1:40923012-40930512 GCF_958299795.1 Porites lutea
CCTGCGATCAATTAAAACCAACAACGTGTCAGCGGATAACTTTGAAAAAACATCTCACCTCAATAAGTCGTACACTTAACCTTGTGATACAGTCAGGTGACACTGGTCAGCAGATACCCTTTTTTACAGCTGTAAATTGACTATAACATGGATGTCCACAAGGACACCTAGGACACCTAGCCAGTAATGACGGGCTCCTGGTGTCTTGGCTTGAGTCTTGCATTTTAGCTGTTCAAGCAGTCAATGCCTTTTAGCCCTTTAAGTCCCAATAGTGACCAACATCAATTTTCTCCTAACGATATCCATAAATTGTTATGAGATGAGGTTATGAGAATTAAGAAAATGATCACCTAAGAGAAAATAATTTGATCTTTTATCAAATTCTCTCAACTCATTCTTTAAGGAAATGTATAGAGATCAGTTTGGAGAGTTTGTATGTGGATATTGGGGCTTAAAGGGTTAACTTCTTCTCTGAACTTCTTTGGAAATTATGAACTATAGTTATTTCAGGCCTTTTCTAAATGTAATAATGCCACAAACATTTATTCAATGTCTGTCTGCAGCTCCAGAAATGTCCATAATCTGCCATAAGATTCATGCGGAAATGGTGCTGGGGTGGTGATCTTGTCGGGGTGGAGTGTTACTGCTGTGGCCAAGCCCAGGCTCTTATACCAAGGCATGATGCAATTAACCATTTGCACCATGACGTCATCTTACTAATACCTCTTCAGTGTTTGAATTTTAATAGCTTTTTGATATTAAAATGACGCCATTGTGAAAATAGCCCATTGATTTTTGCATTTGTCCTGAACATACCTTCCATTCTATTTCAAAATTTTTAAATTTAGTCTGATATTGCAAATAAAGCTTTCAAAACCCGAAATTATAGTTTCAATTCACCTGAACTTTGCCCCCGGCAGTCGAACATTTTGACTCGATAATTTTGCTGAGCTAATTTTAGTTATGAGATGGTCGTTAAAAACGAAAAATGTGTAAATTTTGTGAATAATTTTGCATAATTTATGTCACTATTGCGCAATGATCTAAGTTATGCACATAAATTATATCTTAGCCAATCGGAACGCTCAGATCCAACCTTTTACCCATATTTGGTAGTACATTGTTTTATTTTTGCCAAATTTGGACATTATTGCGCCCTTTTTGCTTGAATCGAGAAGAGGTGAGCTGAGATTGATGCGAGGTCATGCTTGGTAAGTGAAAGGAAGGCGCCATATTGAAAGGAAGAAATTTTGGAAATGGAAGGAGGGGCAAGTAAACCTCCAAGTGAGGCTATCATAGTTGTATCCAGCGACGACGATGAAGATGAAGACGTCCAAGAGCTTTTTAAACAGTTTATCGTAAAAGCAGAGCGACATATTCCACACTATGTCGTAGTTTTTCTGAAAGTGAAATTCGCTGAAGCTCCCTCGGATTTCGTGTCGTCCACGAAGTTCAAAAGTTCTCTGAAATGGAGAACAAAACAGCTTGACGAGTCGAACGCGTTTATCTTTACTGGAGATGTTTGCAAGCTTCTTGGTGCAGATCTGAAGCAGGATGAGTTTAAATCGAAAACGGAAGGAGTGAAGAAAGCAGAGCAAGAAGCCATCGATGGAGTTTTTAGTTCCGCACGAAACAAGATCACGAACCGCGTGGAGGAAAATGTAAACAAAGACGCAGTCCGTCTGACGACGGATCGCAGCGATGGAAAGGAATCTGGGAGCGTTGTCCGAAAAAAGGCCTCTGTAAAGACGGCTACAGAGGCAAGTACATCCTCAGCTGAATTCTCTACAAGCGTGCACGTGGAAGTTACGAAGGAAGGAAAAAGTAAAAGAAAAACCAATGGAACCACGGATCCTTCGCGTTCGAAACTTCCACTCACCCCTCGAAAGCGACAGGTACGCATAAATCGACTTAAGGAGAAACTAAAACACGTAAGTGATAAAATAAAGATTCTCAATCAAGCAGAGTTGAGCTTGGAGGAGATGAACATGAGTGATAGCACCTACATCCAAGAGTGCCGGCTGAAAGAGCGATTTAACAAAATCTGGGCTAAATTATGCAAAATACGGGGAAGACCAACAGACACAGGACGGGTAATCGAAAAGGATGTCAAATGCCCTTCCACAGGCTTCCCAGAGATGGACAGGGCTGTAAACAAGTTCCTAAAGAAAAAAAGAGGTCGCTTTCCAGACAAATTTGACATTTCTAGAGTCATTCAAGATGCAAAGAGAGAGCATGGCTTGAAAATATCATCTCAAGCCCTTAGGGAGATCAGTGATGAGGTTTTTGTTGCCATTGGAAACAAGTTGCAAGAGAGACGCAAACTAGATTTTTCCAACAATTTTGGTTGTCATCTTACGGATGACTACTCTGCCAGTAATGACCCTGCAATAAATGATCTCGCCCTTCAAAGGAAATTGGAAGAGAACAAGAAGATAAGCAAAAGGGCCCTGGAAGATGTTTTTAATAAGTATGCTCATTATGGACGCATGAAAAATGAAGGCAGTGATGCTTCTAGTAGCAGTGATTCAGAGAGAGAAAAATCACAAAGCAGCAAAATGAAAAGGAAATTTTCTCGTGTTTCTGTCCAAGAATCATCAGATTCTAGTGAAAATGAATGTGATGATTTAGGATTGGATTTTGAGGACCCAAATGAGGATAAAACTTATCGCAGTAAGTCAGTTTTAGGAAAGAGAGACAAGGCACACTCAATTCGGAAATTATCATATACTAGTGAGAATGACCTTGATGATTTTGCTTTTAAACGGCCACATCACAATAGTGAAAGAACTAAGCACACAGAAAGTAAAAGCAGACAAAGTGCTGAAAACCATCATTTACCAGCAACAAAACGAATTGAACTTACCAGGGACTGTGCTGTTGTAGAAATACCATCCTCTGTGTTGTCCGAATCCATCAGTATTGAGCAAGTAGAGGTTGTGGATGTGCATCAAAAATGCAGCAATGATAACTATGAAACCACAGCAGAGTCAAATGTGTTGGACAACTTGGAAATCTCCTCTGTGCCAGATACTCCTCAATCTGATGATGTTATATTGAAAGATCAACAAATTAATGATTGCGTCAAGAGTCGAGATTCAAATTTAGACAGTGAAGTTTTGACCTCAAGATCTGTTGACATTTCTGCATCCAGCAATGACCAAGCCAGTCCTGGAATGTCTCTTAGTGGAACTGATGTTTTGGCTGCTACAGTGGCTAGCTCTTCTGGTGTTTCAAGCGATGTTAGCAACAAAATAAGCATGAAAACATCTGGCAAAGCAACTGCGGGAAAACAAAAAGACATGAGAGAAGCACTTTCACCAGAAAATAGTGTTGCTAACAGTCAATCTGATAATCCAAATGTTGTCCCATCTGTATCTCTAAAAGATCGTAAGCCATCAATACTGTCTCTTAGCATGAAGAAGAGAAAAGCTGAGGGTGGATCACTGGAATATGAATCTCCTCTTAAAGTCTTCCGTAATGCAACCTTGGAAATTGTGGGAAAGAAGGATAATATCCTAAATGCTAAAGGAGACACTTCTGAGCAGAAAGCAAATTGTGGCAAAGTTGCTTCATCCTCTAAGAGTGAAGATGATGAACTATACATAACGGGCACTAATGTCTCTCCAAGCCAAGGCACAGTCAATGGCCATTCTCATGTGCAAAATAATGAACCAAGAAAGTCAGCATTGTCTTTGAAAAAAAATGGAAGAAAAACCCCAAAGAAAGTGGAAATCGCTGATGAAATAATTGTGCTTTCAGATGATGAGTGATATAACAATGTGACATTTGTCTTTCATGCTTTTTGCAGTTTTTAAATAGAAATCATAATGTTGGACACCCTAGTTTTTTACAGGATCAGAGCACCAGGCTCCCTAGTATTTTATTTAGAACGCAGGCTTATTTATGGTTCAAGCAGGAAGCGGGTCCAATAGGCTGGTTTTTTCTAGCAGCAGAGGTGGAATTATTATGAGAAGCGCAGAGGATTATGATAGTGAAATCCATGTCTTGATTCCGCTTATGACTTTGTTACTTATGTATGATCTGGTAGAGACATGTTGGAAGCACAAGCAGACAGACAGTCTAAACCAATCATGGAGCATGTTAACAGGCATTGTGATCGGTTTATCTTCGACTTCTGTTTCCAACTCTGACATATCGGATTTTTGTTTAATCATAATTCTGATCTCATTTGGGCTTAGGAGATCTGATTTTAATATTCACCAGGGTGTAAGCACTCTTAGGATGTCACTTATGATCGGACCCCATTTCCTTTGTAGTGAAAACCAGCCCGATTTACCTTATTTATAATTCCTATCATATTTCTACTACGATCAGGTCTCCCAGGGGATGAACAGCTGTTGAAAGCTGCCAATATCATAAATGATGAGCAAGTTTATTTGTTTCCAAAGACATCTCATTGGGGCAAAATCTCGCATTGATATTTTGGTTTGGGGAAATCCCAGGTCATTGTTGTATTCAAAACTGACACACTAAGCATCTGAACTCTTTTTTTTTGTGGTTATCAATATTTAGCTTAAAAAAGCTTGAAATGCAAATGGTTGTATTGGCTGTGTTCATTAGTTTTTTAACCCCCTGAGATCATCTGTTTTTGGCCTTTTTATTCTCAAGTGCATGTCCAAATATGACAGGTGTCATTAATATGGTCATTAGTTCAACATTGAATTTTGAAAATTGAATTCCATTAGAGAAATCTTGCTGTATTTTTCCTCTAGGCTACCCCCAGGAGGGGTATACTAAGTCATAAGGGCGTAATTTGATTATTATTGATTCTCTAATGGAATTTGCTTATTAATGACAAGCATATTAGACCTTTTTTCAGGAAACCCTTCACTTGAGTATTTATTCATGACAATTAAAGACCCTACCTCCCAAAGCACACACCCTTAAAAATTTCATGATTATTTTGTGCCCAAGAATTTAAATATTTATTATACTTCACAGTTCAAGCCGTAGGGACAAGTGGCTGACAAGATTTTTGTTTACTGTCGTGTTTACTACACAACTTGACAGCGATAATAATACCAAAAAAATATGAAAAAAATTTACCCCCAGAGCACAAATGCTGACAATCAGTGACTTTATCTTGATTTGCAAAATCTTGTCTAAGGGCATGAATATCTTAGATGGTGACAAATTAACTTTGGCTGACAGGAAAGAATATTTATATCTGAAAAGAACTGTTGATCATGCCAACATCTTGATCAATAAGTTAGAAGCTTGCTCAAAATCATGTAATGCTCACTTTGTACTTCCTTTGTATGTACAGCCAATATGCAGTTACCAGGGAAGTGAAATAGAGTTGTATGAAAACATGTAGGAAATGCAGTGACTTTTAGTATTGGCAGTGTATTGCTGAGGGTTCACTGTACAAGCTTTTCCAAACTTGGCCTTAGGCCAATTCACAGGTTGAATTGTGGAAAAGGCAGGCAGTTTATTGTTTGTGACATTTTGTAAAATAAAATAATATTTGTGGTTGTTAAGAAATTGTCTTGCCATGAATCTGCTGTTTCTGCTCAAGACCCATTTATCTATAATTTTTTGCATAACATACTTTCATGACCTCTTTTGTTCTGGCCTAACCTAAAGTCCAGTCAATATTATTATGACTAATGACCTATTAACATACATTATTTAGAGTCCTCTGTTGTTGTAGCCTGGGAATTACAGCTGCCTTTTACCCTTCATCCACGCAATCAAAAGTTAAAAGCATCCTAAGAAAACTCCATCATTCGTTCTGGTAGTGAGTTGATTTTGAAGCAGAAATGACGGGTTTTCCTTGGTGTAAGAACCTGTGAACCTTTTATTTATTTTGCATCATTGTTTTCCTAGGTTCTATTGTGTTAACTCCTTTGCATTATTTGTTTTAAGTCACACTTGAGTTTTACAGGAACAGTGGCGGATCCAGGGGGGGGGGGACTGGGCGGCCCAGGCTCCCTTAGTTTTAAACCAAACTGAGGCCCAAAGGGCCAAAAAAATTTTTTTTTGGACACCCCCCCCCCCCTCCCACCACCACCCCCTCATCTCAGGGTCTGAATGACTGGGCAAAGGTCTGGATCTGCCACTGAGGAAGTTGTGCTGTAACTGACCAACTGAGCTACTGTTAATACAGACACTGACGGGCTCATAGAAAGTGTCTGTATCAATTGGGTGTCGGTATTAAGCGGGTTGAATTGAAAGAAAATGTAAGGGCTTTCTTTCACCAGGGAAGAAGCAAACTGTCCATATAATAATGAGGTGTCTGTGTTAAGCGGGTGTCCGTAAAGCAGGTTTTAACTGTACTTACATCATGTAGAATCTTGTAATGTAGACAAAAATCCAAATAATTTACTAGGAATGAAATTAGGTGTTGAATTTGTTACATCATTGATATTTTCGGTTTATTTAATTTTTTTTTTCTGTTGACAGTAAAACGATTCTGAAGCATTCTTATGGCAACCAGTTACACTCAACTCTCTCTAAGACGGACACCTTCAGGACCAGCCCTTACTGTCTGTCTTCGTGAGGTGTCTGCTTATAGAGAGTTGAGGTAACGTGACACCAGTATTTTTTAAGAAACTTACACTAAATCCATTCGCAATGAAAAGACGTTTGTCAAACTTGTACAAAACAGCTAAAACTGGTTGAGAAACCGGAAAGCTATGTCTCCTGTATCGTTGTGCTATCAAATCAATTAATTTACTGTCATGAAGAGCACCTACATTTCCGTTTTGAGATATTTTTCACTGCATAAAGCACTTCTCAAGTGTCTGTTGACGGTTTCACAAGTGTCCGTCGTCCGTCTTATAAAGAGTATAGTTAGGTGGGTACACCCTATAATGGCCTATACGGGGAGGCTCCGCCCGAAAGGGGTACCTTTTCAGGCTTCAGATATATGAAAGGGTAGGGATTTTACTCATTGAAGTATATGAAAGGGTAGGGAAATCTGTCATTTGGGTCTGTGAAAGGGCCCAAAAAAGAGCTAACAGATGAATTTTATGGCTTTAAAAAGTGGAGAAAACATTCTATTTTTGTGATTGATTCCTATTTAAAAGACAGTGCATTTACAGCAGTTAAAAGGGATGCAAAGTTCTAAACAAGGTATGTGAAAGGGGTACCATTTGTCAATAGAAGAAATACGAAAGGGGTACCTTTTTCGTTTAAAAGGGTAAGGGGTTGGACCTCGAGGCGGAGCCTCACCGTATAAAAATTTGTTGAGTACCCCCCCCCCCCCCCCCCCGGACAGTTGAAGTAAAATGTCCGAAAAACGGCAGGTACAGAGTAACCTGAGATCAGGCTTTTTTTTGTTTGTTTTTTTTTTGCTTCTGTAGAACCGGAAGTGAATATGACAAGTGGGCGCATGCGTACAGGGACTTAATTTTGGCGCGATGCATTATTTACAAACCACGTTTGGAAATAATGAAAAGACAGTTTCGGTTGAGGGACGAAGAAAAGCTAAACTAATACAATAATGAGCTTTGTATGACATCTGCTGTTCAT
>NC_133205.1:40935512-41003012 GCF_958299795.1 Porites lutea
CTGTTAACATGCTTTTGATCAGTGAGTTTCACTCATTATTTAGAAATGACTTTTTTCACTTTTTGGGGGAGGGTCCATTATTAGAGTCAAATTTCACTTTGACATTAAAAATTGAAAACTTTCAATATTAGTCATATTTTAAGTAATGTGGACACAGAATCTTAACCAAAGGCATAAGTTCACATGCAAAATCCATTGGCAGCTGTTGGCTTCAGTTGTTTGTGCTAAGGTAGTTTTGTTTTCCATTTTCTGGAACATTTTCTTGTTCAGAATCAGCACTCTTACTTTTGGGAAAATTTCTTTTTGGTTTTATATTTTCAGAGCATTTTTACATCAGAATATACTGTCTTGTCATGAATGTTCTGTCAAGCAAATTTAAGTCAGGTCTGGAAATGATGTCCTGATGAAACTGCTGGTCATTTGGACACAAGTTTGAACTACAGGATAGTCATCTTCATTTAATCTTTCTTGACTTGCTCAAAAACTGCAACATCCATCAAGAATATCAGTTTTGTAAGATTTGCTTATGAGGTGTAGATGCGTTCTAGGAACAGTTTTGCTTTTTGTTAAAAATAAGTATCTAATCAACTCTTTATCTTTTGATTAAAGGCACTGAAAAAAGCCAACCTGTTGAACTGACTGAGTTGTTTTGTGATGTTATTCTGAATTTGAGGCACCCTTTCTCTTCTAGTAGAGGTTAAAGAAATAAATTCATAACTTTTTTGAAAAATAAGTACTAAGATTTAAATGGTACATTTAAATGGTAAAAGATCTGAAAAAGAGGTTTGATTTGAATGGTAACATCATACATAGGATTCTGTTCACAGATTAAGTGAAGAATCAACTTGCCATAATCTTGTGAAGGAGCAAAAGAGTTAACTGTGACAATTAATTTCCAAGCTTACGAGCTGTGGTTTTCTACTATTTGCTCTGTGAATTGGCTTTTCTTTATGACTCTGATAAATCTCTCAAATGGTTTGAAATTTGAAATCTTCAGTCAAGTTTTTCTTTAAGCTCATTGTGAAGTGCTCTTGAGATAAAATCCCTGTGTATTTAAGTTGTCACTGGACAACTCATGCTTGTGGTTAATCAACAAGAGATGAACTCACTCCTCTTCACACCTGCATAGCTTTGAGCCCCCAATGACATCATATCTGTTTTGATGTAATTTTTAAAACCCCAGTCACTGCCTTGAAGTGTGTAGAAAGCAAGGAAGGAGTGATTTGCAACATAACTTTTTGCATCTAAGCCATTGGAGAGAAATGCCTGTGTTTACCTTCAAAGTAAGTGAAATAGGATAGTTTCAAGGCTCACTGCTAAGTTATCAGAGTGTTGCAATCCATGTGTGTTGTTTATTTCATGGTTCTTCAAAGTTTCCACACTTGACAGACCATTAGCCAGGTCACTGGTTTAATCACATCTCTGCAGTGGGAAATTGATCATGTCTTGCTGAGTACCCATCATTTCTTTGTTTGTTATTTGTTGTGAAACCCACACTGATCTAGGAAACATTATTGTTTCTTCTTGGTACAAATGGTTTTCCCTTTCCTACTGTGTTTACAAGGAGTTTTTTAAGAATGTATGTGTTGGATTGTCATTTGCTTGTCATAACTACATATATTTCACATTGCCTTATAGTATGATTAAACTTAATTTCATTATCAGTCATATTTGCCTGGCTCAAAAACAGTCTGCTATATTCTCTGTTCTAACATTACAGTTATTTAGAGTGCAAGACAGGGAGGGCCATACCTCCAGTTGCCATATTTGTTGTGATTCACAGTTTTGATTGTTTTGCGGGTACCTGTGTTGTTATGCCCCTGTCTGTGCCGACACATTGGTGGCCACTCATGTGTGTCATTTCCATTGGCTTAAACAGGTACCAGTAGTGGACAAAACCTCTGAAATGTTCATTTGAGCAGTTACTTCAAGATCCTTAAAAAAATAATAATAAATGAAGCAACAGTAACTTTCTCTTGGTTAGCTACTTGAATGTTAGACTGGTCCTGAATTCATAATACTGATGTTTTATCATTGTACCTGTCTGTAGCTGCTCTTCATCAGTTTAAGTAACATCTCTTGCTGTAAACTTATCCTGAAGTGTGTCTTCTTGTGTTTTCATAGAATGAATTTACTCAATCAAAATAAACTAGGTGTGGATCTTGCTGGTTAGGTTAAGATTCATCGGTGTGGTGATTAATTTCTGTTGCTGTGGCTTTCAAGGTCAAAAATTACATCATTGTGTTAAATGAGTTGATCAGCAAATTTGACTGTATGTTCATTGTGGATTTAGTAATAAGGCAATTATTGTGCTCTTGTTAAAGCATCTCCTTAATGTCCTTAAAAAAGACTTGAAGATTTGCTGATAAAAATGTTTAACAGCAAAACTGATCTATGTAACATTGTGTTATTTAAGACAGACTTGTGCTCTGGATACAGTAGTGATACTTCTGTCTACTATAAACTATGGAGCAGTGATCTGTCAATTTTTTTTGTTCATAGTTAATGGAAGGTTACCATGGTCTGAGCAGTGTTAAGGAAAGTGTCATCATTTTAAATTCATAGGCAATAATTTAGGTTCATTTTCAGTGAGAGTCATTAAGAGTGTTATCTAGACGAATAAGACCTTTGAAGGTTTTGAAAATGGCTCTCTTAAAACATGAAAGGATTGTTTTGAAAAGTACAAACTAAATTTCACTTCAATAATATTTTGCGCAATGAACTTGTGCAAGTACCCCAGTGAAAATTGCTTTCGGTTTAGGAGAAATTTAACATTATTCTTGGCTAGTCCAGTAGGTAACAACCTTGTCTTTGAATTCATCATGATTATTTTACTAACATGCCCATAAAGACGTTTTTTGTGTTGCTGTTTGCGGGAAACCCTATCAATGTTGCTGTTTATAGATTTTTAACAAAGACGATTAGGTTGAGTTCAAGTTGCTCAGGTGTAGTTACTTTGATTCACGATGGTAGTTATTTATTGATTCCCTGTTGTGGGATTCTTTTTGTCGGCAGCCTCCTGAAAACTTAGGCAAAAAGGTTAAAATCTCCTCTTGAAATTTTACTCACAGTCAAAATACCTCATACTCTGAAACTTGGCAGATATTAATATTAACCCTTAGATTTAAGAATTTTAATTGAAAATGGTTTTGTTGTGTTGAAAACTCTTTCTTTCTCTTGTTTCTGCCCTTAATACCAAAAACATATTTACATAGCCCATGCAATCAAGCAAAAATGGCGGTTTATTTGTATCCCTCTATTGGGATGAAAATAAGATTAGTTTTAGTGTTTCTAGTGTGGAGGACTTTTTATTTTGTTAATGTTTCTATCTTGACTACTGCTAACGTCAGAGTTCCTCCATAACTCAGAGATTGGAACAGCCAGCACTTTTGGCTGGATTCTGAGGGCTCCATGCTGTCAGGAATTATGATTTTTTTTATTTAACCTGCACAGGTGTCATGACATAATATTTGATATCTTTCTCAGAATCTTTATTTTATTTTTAGGATAAGGAGAACACAGACTCACTCAATCATCAAGCAACAGTCAAGCGAGGACCCAAAGTTAATGGAGTACGTCGTTCCCTTGTGCCAAGTTCCAGACAAAAGGCAGGAGCTGAGGAAGAAAACAAGCAAATAAGAATTGCTGCTCAAGGACTTGACACCATTGCTCAGCTCAGATTAGGTTTTAGTGGTCAATCCTCTGTAGGACCCCAGGCACACCCCAACGGACAGCAAGAAAGTGTCCAACAAAGCACCAGAGTAAATGGACAGCCTCCAAAGACTGGCACAACATTTGTGGTGGATGTCAGTAAGTGCTATCAGGCTTTATAAAGAAGTACTGTTACCCCTTTTTTCCATGTTGAAAGTAAACAGAAACTGGATGTGATTGTCTTCACAAGTGAGATTGCCTGCTTTGTTTCCACAAGGAAAAGTTATTTCAGTCCCATAATAAATCCCTTACTTAACAAGCTGGACCTCATCTTCATATCTGTTAGGAAAAAGCAAACAAAGAACAAAGAGAACTTAGCATGGAAAGCTTGTTCCACTACCCACCTACCTTTCCTTTCATCTAATTCTGAGATCCTAAAAGCTTTCCGAAAACCTTTTCCCACCAAAATGAAGCCCACTAAATGCCCAGCAAAAGAGGAAAAACATGAGGCAAGAAAAGCGAAAAATGAAGGGAGGAGAGAAAGCGAAAAGTAAAAGTCAAGACTGCTGTGTCACTTTTAAACTAAAAAACTATATCAAAAGTTTGCTTTCTGCGCATACCCAAACTTCGCAAGCTAATATTTTGCATCTGGATCAAAAGTTCTCGAAGTGTATGACCTGTAAATGGCTTTATGGTAAGTTTTAGCTCTTTATAGCACAACAGTGACCAGGAAACTGCTTGACTAGCTTCAAAGTGCGTTTTTCGGCAAAATTTCCAGGGACAAATGGTTAAACTCACGTTTTGCTACAATGATAATTATTTTATGTTGTTATTGTATGACATTGTCACAACTTCGCATTTAGCTTCATATTTGACTAGTTGAAGTGAGTCTTGTGTTCAACCTGTTACACTTTTGGTTAGTAATTATGCACTTGTCTTTTTTGTTTGTTGAGATTATTTTTAACATACCGTGATCCTGTAGCTTTAATTTCTTATTTTATGTTAAGGTTCTGCAAGAGGAGTAACAAGTGAAAATTA
Organism: Porites lutea; assembly: GCF_958299795.1. Taxonomy (NCBI): domain Eukaryota; kingdom Metazoa; phylum Cnidaria; class Anthozoa; order Scleractinia; family Poritidae; genus Porites; species Porites lutea. The sequence continues at coordinate 40,940,202 of NC_133205.1, forward strand.
TCCTCAAGGAATAAAACACTTACACAATGGAGCTAACAATGAGACTCCGAAAGGTACACACATTTTTTACTTAGAAGTAATATCAGTAAAATTATTTTTTCCCTTGCGGTTTCTCTGCAAATGATGTGAACATGAAATATTATCGCAAACTTCCTGCTTTGTTTCCTAAAGGTGATCGTATTCCAGAATAAAAAGACACTGAAATTTGTTGCAAATCTATTCAACATCAAAGTTTTGGATCATTAGAATGCTACATTCATCTTTATTGTTAATTTCCACCGCGCGTCTGGATTTTGCCATGCAATGAAAGCCAAAACAAGGCATTTTAAGTAGAGTTAATGTATTCTTATTCCAGAGTACAGCCAAGCGAGGGTGCCCAAATTTTTTATGGTTCATGTTTGAGACTGAGCTCTGCTTCCTGGGCAACATCTTCATTTTAAGATCCAAGCTTTTGCTCTTGTTTCTGCCTTTTGACATCCTTAGTAGTTTTTCTTAAGTTCAAATATGATTGTTTTTTCATTATCTTGTTTGCAGGAAGAGATTCAGGAACAGTAAACACAACGTTTCGAAAACCATCCACCAACACACCACCCAACAATACCACAGTAACTCATAGTAAACAAGTCCCACTGCTGGAGAAACAAAGAGAAATCTTGGAATACCCATCAGATTTAAAATTTTACACTGTGGCCACATTAGAGGATGTGCAGGCCATCAGAGCTATAGCTTTTCATCCTTCTGGTGATTTATTTGCTGTTGGTTCAAACTCCAAAACGTTAAGAGTTTGCACTGCTGAGGGTTTGCATTCACAGCAGAGAGTAGAGAGGTATAAATTTTGACTTTAAATATCATAAAATTATGTAAAATACCAATGAAAAAGCAGTAGATTGAAAAAGAATTGGTTTAACATAAATTTTTTTTCAGATTTTTCAGTGGCGTAGGTATATTATATATTATTACTTGGATCAGTTTTTGTGGATATTACAACCAATCCCTAAGTTTCACAAATTTAGTTTTTGTGTCGTCATTACCTCTTCACTCTATTGTCATTCAAAGTTACCATGGTAACCCCTCTTTCCATTTTCATACTAATTTTTGTCTCGATTCCCAGTTAACAGTGATTACTGTATTATCTAAGATACTGGCCTCATTATACATTTCTTGTTTTACAGAAGTGTTCATGATCAGCCTCCACAACCAACAATTTTGTTTAAAAGTAACCGGCACCACCGTGGCTCCATTTACTGCATAGCTTGGAGTGCCACTGGAGATATCATCGCCACTGGTTCTAATGACAAAAGTATCAAGATGATGAAGTTTGATGTGGAAACCTGCTCTGTGACCTGGCCAGGATTGGAGCTAGCCATTCATAGTGGCACTGTCAGGGATTTGGCATTTGTCTCCAGGGCCAGTGGCACACCAGTGCTGGTGTCTGGTGGAGCAGGTACTGATGAAGATTCTATAGAGAGGAGAAGTGTGATGTAATGTTACCATGGTAGCAGAATTTTTAGATGACAACAAAAGAGAGCTTAAGCAACGACGATGGCAATGGCAACTAGAATGTCCAAAAAGCAATAGGTTTAGATTGGCAAGACAACAACTTTGCATGCACATCATGCTTTTTTGTACATTTCTTAGCTGTCGTTGCTTGACTGCGACATGAAGCCTCCTAATTTCATTCACCTGCTTTCTGGAGTAGGGGAACACAACACAAAATTTTTCTTTCCCTTTTTGTAAACTTAGATACTGTCCTTTGGGATTCAACTCAGAAATTTCGCCAACATTTGACAAATTAAATGAAACTGAATAAAATCTATGAAATTTGAAACAGTGCAAATTCGCTTTTTAAGTGACGTTTTCGGTTGGTTGTCATCCAGAAATTTTGCTACCATGGCATTGTGATGTAATGACTTCTCCTCACTATTAGAGAAATTTATTATACTTAGGCTGTGTAGCCAATGTGGCTGCCATTGGTGTAACATGAATTTGCTCCAGGCAAGCAAAATGTTAGGGACAAAGTTAAGCTGCTTTTCAATTTTTTTTAGTCCTGAAAAGGGTTGCTGCCTCAATGGACTTAGTTTGCGTTCATCAGGGTTGTCAGAAAGTTTTGAAGTAGACAACTGGCTTGTCAAAGTAAGCAGCCAGTCCAGGGATATTTTATGTAAAAAACGCCATCTATAAAGAAATGCCAAGCAAAGTAGCTGGGCGATACTAACCAAGTAGGCAGTGATTTTCGCCGGCACCTGGCTACTTTTGACAGCCCTGGTTAAGGTAACCTATCACCAGAAAAGTAACGTTTTAATGGTTGTAGAGCCTGTCTTTGAAATGAGCATTTCATACTAAGGGCATGTCAAACATTTACTAACGTAGAGGGACATTCACAGGTTCTCTCCTTCAATTATTAACAATGAGTTTGTCAAATACTTTAGGTGATGGGAATATCTTGATATCTGACTGCAGCACTGGTCAGACAGTTGGACAACTCAAGGGCCACTCAGGGCATATCATGTCTGTGTACGCTGACAGTGATGATATTATAGCCTCTGGATCTGCAGATAATACTGTCAGGCTGTGGGATCTGCGGTCACAGCGTTGTATAGATGCTATTGCCACTGGAGATAGTTGTGTGGCTTCAGTTTGTGTGAATTCATCTGGCAACATGTTAGCTTCAGGTAAATATTAACTACTTACTATGCAGCTTTGGAAGGTTAACCTGTGCTGTCGTAATTATGTCACAGAATTTTTTTTTTTTTGCAGACATTGTTTCTTGTTGCTAACTGTTAATATTAATTGTCCTTGATGTTACATTTTGGCAAATTGTGTTATGATTATCTGCTTACATATTATTGTTGGAGGTCTTAGCAATTTAGCCTGTCAAGAAAGAAGAGGTGAATCTCACCAACCACTACTGTTTTTTTTTTTTTACTTGCTGAGCTTACTATGGAGTCTTTGTAGTTGTGGCTCATAGTGTGTAAAGATGTTGTCCAATACCTTCAAATATTACAAATTGGTGGTACATAGCCCATGGCACCTTACTTTTACACATGGGTAGTTTTTTAGTAAACATCATTATACCTGGGCACCCTGGATTTGACAGGTTCAGAGCACTGGGCTCCCTTTAATTTTTCTTAGATAAGAGCCTTGTTGTATATGTGTGATCGGAAGAATAATGCAATTTGAAGCTAACTTCAGGGTGAAATGAAAGCAAAAACCTGTAAACCCATAAAGGGAAAGTTATAACTTTAGTTTTCTTGCACAGAACTTTGGGTATCCAATACTGTAAGGTCAGCTTGCCCAAAACTTTGGATGACGATTTAAAAGGTGACAAGCTTGGCTTGTGTACAGCTTGCAGCGAACTATCCCCTTGGTTGGTTCCACAGCACTGCATTGCGTCATGTTTGTCACAGTCACACCCTGTTTAAAACAAACTAACCCTTGTATCTATTTGACAGGTCATGAAGACGGTAGCTGCATGATATATGACATTACAGCAGGACGAACCCTTCAACTTTTCACCCCACATACAATGGACTGCCGATCAGTGCGTTTTTCACCAGATAATAACTTTCTTCTAACAGGATCCTATGACACTAGTATTATTATGATGGACATCAGGAAAGACCTAGAACTTAACATACCTCCTTACACAGTTGTTGCACATCACAGGGACAAAGTGATACAGTGCCGCTGGCATCCAAGCCTTCTTGCATTCTTAAGCTCCAGTGCTGATAGAACTGTCAATCTTTGGGCTCCTGAATTCTGAAAAGTAAAAATGACTTTGTTGGTAGTAGGAGGCTCATTATGTTACATCAATGTGACCATAGTAAAAATAAGAAGAAGATGTATTTTGTAAAGTATTGAAAAAAAAAACAAAACCAACAAAAGTACTGCTGTCCAGAGAGGTTTAATTTGAATTTTAACACTGCAGCGTCCGAGTTTGTTCACGGACTTAAATGTTAGAACTGCTGGTACGTTATGCAGATTTAGCAAAGAGAAGGCAACAACGGTGATGACGGCATTCACAAATCTAAAATTCATTTGACATTGTGTTGTATGCTGACATACAAGCTTACTGTTCACATGTTAAAAATGTATTGTAAGAGGGCATGTCTGTTGTCCTCTCATCCACGACTCTTCTTTCATTCATTCATTCATTCATTCATTTATTTATCGACCTACTATGTTATCCTATTTATTAACTCCAGGAGTAAAAAAGGGACATCCTTGGAGTTGGTGATAAGGGTAAATATGGTACATACTGTGAAAAGTTTGAACCCAGGAGTCATTTCAAAAGTAGGCCTGAGTATGATCGTCCAGGTGAACGTAGTCCTGAGTAGGACTGTTGTTGTTCAGAGTGGTGCAGACTGATGTTTCAACATAACCTGTGTTGTAGTCCTCTTCAGAGTCACTTCGACTCGTGAAATACTAGATATGTGCATCTGAGGACAAAATGTAAGGGGCCAAATAAAAGGTTTTTCTGTTTTGAAGTGTAAAAAATGATAAGCTGCAATAAATACAGTAGTGAGCTGCAGAGCCCTTAGCCTGCGTAGCTGGTGGGAGAGTTACACACGTGGTACTTCCTTGGTTGCAGAGCTGTCACACGCACAGTAAATTTGACTGGTTCACAATTTTCTTAATGCTCTGCTGCCAAACCAATACAGTGCCAGCCTGCTAATCCCAGCAGGTATGCAGGCTAAGGAGATTGTTGTCTACTGTTGTTGTCATCAGAAAACAAGGCATTTATTACAAAGAGGATAGGGTCAGATCAAAGGCCCATTTATTTTGACAAGATTTACACAGATGTTGATTTATTTTTATAAAATTTCAGGGTTGTAATCCCTGGTTACCATTGTGGTTGGTGACTACCAAATTGGTTTGGAACAAGAAAATTATTACTAAGAATTTGCTGTTAAAATATTTTCAGATTTTTCATCCTCTCTCCACATTTTTGAAGTTTAATGTCTGGTTACTAGTTACACAAAGAAAGGTGGCATATTAGTTGCATGTTGCATTTTTCCTGCAAGTATTGAACAATTCAGAATCTTCTGCAGTTGGTGACATCATTTTTTGTATCATTGTTTAAATGAGAGTTCTTATTGATCAGAGAGAAAGAATTATCCTCTGTTCAAACATTATCGGCTTGTCATACAACTATTTTACAGCATTTAGGCTCATAGCTCAAGTTAAAATTACATCTGTCTGGATAGGCTCACAAAGGACATTTTCAACACTGTCAATCAAAATTATTTATTGTTGCCTATACAAATGATCAGTATGCTTAATTTATGATAGCTGTATTTAAAGGTTGCACACATTTCTTGTCACTATTGACTCAGTGTACGTTTCATGCATGATGACTAAACAAACAAAGTTAGGTACGAACGTGATAACAATAACTTATTAATTTATTTTTCCATTTACAAGTTGTATATAATGTTGGTTGAAAATTAATTGAATTTATTTATGATTTTGGAGAAAATGAGATAAAATATTGAGATATACACTAGTATTTAAAAGGTCGTTAGGATTATGCTAATTTGTTGTCATAATTTGTTGTGTATGCATAAAAACATGGACAACAATCCAGACTTAACTTAAAAGAATAAATTTGTATTTTATGCAAGAGAAGTTAAAGCTGTGTGAGTGTTTTTAGACTTTGGTGCAATGGGTAGTGAACAAGGATAATTTATTGACCAAAAAGAGGATTAACAAGTTGAAGTGTACACTGATTACAGTGCTGACATCTGTCACAACAAGAGTTTTCTCGCGTAAAATTGATGTACTGCACTTTTAAGTTGGGGGGAATTCAACACACAATATCACAGAGAAAAGTTGATCATGATTTTTTATAATTATATTATCCCGCTGCTTGAAATAATGACTGCGGCGTATTCTGTAGCGAGAATGTTTTCTTTGTTGGTCAATAAAAACTTATTAACAAGCCTTAGCCCAAACTCTATTCAAAGGACCATTTCGTTGTGCCCAGGGGTGTCCTATGAATAAGGGGTTCTATGTAACAGTATTTTTTTTTTCAAAAGTGGTCCTAATCATCCTCTTTGCATTTCCAGCAAGACCAAGGACAAATCTGCTGATATCATGTGAGCTCCAATGGGAAACTGTTCTAAAGGGTTTGTGAAATGTTACTTATTGTAGTTTAGCCCTGTTATGGAAATTTATTATGGTGGTGATAGGTAATAAATAATAAATTAGCAAGTGCATTTCCATTGACCTCAGGGAACTTACCATTTACATGGAGAAACAGAACAAGTGCATGGTTCATGCTAATCTGTTTGGGAAGCTTCAGAAAATATGGGCTTTCACTTACAAGGCTGTGCATTTTCCACTCATTTTAGTCACTTCAGCTGATTTGCTACACTTTCTAGCAGATCATTCTCCCAAAAGGATAACTTTGTAATCATTTATTGTGTTTGCATGCAAAGCTGGCCCACTGGCCCCTTGTGCCTAACTTTTGCTCCCAGGGGGACTTAAAAACCTAAGGCACCATCCACCAAATGCATTTTTAATTTGTTTGAAACACACACTAATACACTGAGCGTTATTGAAAACTCATCAATTTGAAAACGCTGTTGAAACTGGATCAAAACAAAAACACATACATATCATGTTAGTGTGTACATTCAAAAAACTTGTGTGTATAGCTTGGTGCACAGAGTTCAACTTATGCTGCAAAATGCAATTCTCATTGTTTCCAAACATTTTAGCGTGGACAGTCAAAAATGTATCAAAACAGAAATGTGGACAGGAATCCATCAATGTGTTTTCGATGACAACGAAAATGCGTAATTTTGAAAACGCATTAGTTTTGACAGGATGTTAGATAATTCTTCATAGAAATCCTATGCTGGGCTCCCTGGATTTCACAGGTACATAGCACTGGGATCCCTCCAATTTTTCTTAGAGCACAGCCTTGGCATGAGATTTTTTAACCCCAGTTTGACAAACCAAATACCATGATACTGATCCAACAGTACTATTTATTTACAGACTAGCCTATTTGATACATGCTTGTATCTCAATAGAACCAGTATAAATTAATTAAGTTTACTTCAGTTCTATAAATCTGCAAATGCTGAATTTGTCATTCCACCATAAGGCAAAGTCTTATAACCACTTATTTTAAACAAAAATATTTTTTCTCTCACTCATACATTACTTAATATTGAGTTAAAACAGGCGGTGTTTTAAATAACAGCTATCTATGGTAACATTGAGCCTTGGTTGGCAGAAATTTTTGTACATGTAGTATGGAAATGTTTAGTGTCTTTGTGTAATTATTAAAAGGTAAATAAATCCACTAACTATTCAGTGAACTGTCGAATGTAATTGTGAAAATCAAAAGTGGTGAGCACAAATAGAAATTCACAAAAATATTAATTCGTTGTGCATGAAAATGTCTTACAATCAATCAATCAATCAATAGGTTGTGTAAGACATAAGTTACTAGTTCAAAAAATAACAAATTCTTTTCATGAACCTGTGATTCAAACTTTCTTCAATTTAATTTATTACTACTTGCTTCAAGTGGAGTCCCTACACGTCTGGACCACCCTGCTAATAAAAAGGATCAAAACAACCAAGATTTTAGACGACTAAAGTTGGTATAAATTATATGCATGATATTGTCAAGTTTCACTAACAAAAAAATTTAGATTTGTCTGTCGAGTGGAGGTATATTCAATATCAAAATGTACAATCACATGAAGCAATGTTTTCTGTTAAATAAAATGTAATTTTTTTCTTTCGTGTGTTATTATACAAGGACAAAAATAAATTTGTAAAATTGAAAGCACTGAAGAAGACAATGTTACGAGAAACTACAATGTTTTCAGTCCGCAGAATTATATCTGTGAATGAAAAATCATATGTTTTGTGTTCTGAGTATTTTGACTGAAGCGGGGCTGTCACTAAGATTTCAAGTTGCTGGGTACACTGTATACTCAGGTGGGGAATTCAACACCTAGGAAGTTCTTTTTTCTTCTTTTTTTTTTTCTATTTCCTGTAAAAGTAGCTGGGGATCATGCTAAAAGAAGCCATGGCAAAACTTCCCGTCCTTCAGACCTGAAGTAGTGAAGCATATATAAGAATAGTCATCAAATATTAAGTGCTAGTCATAGGTAAAAAAATTGAAGTCAAATTCTTCACAGAACTATTATTTTAACAAGGGACATTCATAAATAAACATTCGCGTAATGCTTGCTATAATATTTATTACATTACAAGCATGCCTCCCTAATCAAACAAATTCAAATACATTAAAATTATCTTCACCAGAAATGCAGACTGTGAGATACACTTAGCATAAAAAGGCTCATAACCTGATAAGATTTGAGTCACATTCAATTTCTATTTCTTAAGGAAGCAAATATTCAATTTTTAGATTTTAGTCTATGATGATAAAATAGGATCAGTAGAAAGGATTTTTACTTTCCTTGGTCAGTGACCAACATTTACAGCAAATGGTATGAAATAAATTATTATTATTATTATTTTTATAATACATTAAATTCATGTCCTACTTGTAAAATGCTACTATAAAGCTACCAGTCTTTACGACCTAAGATGGGTAACACAGTCAAATTAAGTTTGTCAGAATTTGCAAGGATGTTATGGACTTCTGACATAGTCTTGCAGGATGTGTTCTCTCCATTGATCTCAAGAATCTCATCACCAGGATTAAGAAGTCCTGCCATGAATTTCGCTGAAGCACCGTCCATAATACGGCTTACAAACACTCCTTTCCTGTACTGATTGAAACCTTTCTGAATAAAAAAGCCAAATAATCCACCGGGGCATCGTTGCAATTCCAAAACATAAGCACTTCCCAGGTCTTCTCTCATTGCCACAATTCTTCCCAAGCTCTGGCCCCCAGTTGGCCGGCTCACAGCTGTTCGAGAGTCAAACCATTTTTTGGTCAGCTCATTGACATGTAAAGATTGTTTCTTTGATTTCTTGCTGAAAATCTTACTTTTGCTTTTTCCCTTGTCCACAGACAGCCTGGGCTTCTCACTAACTGGTACATCATTTACAATATACAGACCAGATCGACGCCCAAACTTACGCCTCTTCTTCTTTGGCTTCTTCTCATCAAAGCCAACATGAAGGAAGTCACCACTACTTCCAAGACTGTTGCTCCTAGCGAGCTCCGGCATGCTCCTCCATTTGTGATTTACCATAATGTCTCTTGGATCAGATGTGATCTCAGAAATTGGATTAAGATTGTAGGTGCTGAAGTATCTTTGACGTGCCGACATATGTGGTCGCAGTATAAATTCACTCTGCACACTACAAACAGTTTCAGCATCAGAATCAGTTTCATCTTGACTGCCACTAAAACTATGACTTTCAGAAAAAATGCTCCGGCGATAGATACTTGAACCTGTTTAGAAAAGCAAAGAAATTTGTTAATCAAGGAAAATTCTATCGCAATACATTACTACTTTGAATGTTACACTTTTAGAAGCATAAATCAACATACTTGGTTGGTGGATTAATTTTGAATTTCATTGAGTCTGTTGGGGGCCCAGAACAAGGATTTTGGTGCTGCTTCGCAGACATTACTTACTGACGTTAGATTACATCTGCAAGCAACACAGGCTAAGACTAGACTGCAGTAAAACCTGTTTTGAAAGAACCCCATGTTAAATGGGCAAACTGTGTTCAACTGGCAAAACAATTAACTCCCAAACTGCTGTCTCCATATCCCCTTTACGCAATTCATATTAAGCCAACGCCTCTACATTTAATGAACATTGCACCAATCTGTCTGCTCAACACAGGTTTTCACCATACATGCATGCTTAAAGGTTAAAAATTTTTTAAACAGGTTTTATTTTTTAGTCAAGCATGCTTTAACAATGATACTCTAAAAATGCAAGCATTTCTTTTCTTTTTTGTGTGTGTTTGAGCACTCCAAAAGGGGGGGAATCACGGTCCCAGGCATTCCTAGCGGAGACCGTGGAAACTGGGGGTAAGAATTGCAATGTGACTAACAACATACAAAAATTTTCCAGAGCGCCATGTATGTTTTGTGAAGAAAGCTTAGGAAAGATCAATGTTAAAGATGTCAAGCTTTTCCGAACAGGTCGGTCTACAAATTCTATTGCTTGAAAGCTTTGATTACTTTGGAACACGTGAATACTTCAGTGGTAAAAAAAAGAAGAATCTTAATCAGCAAAACTTTGTGATTGGGTGTTGTAAACTTTCATCGTATGCAAATGAGTCTTGTGATGAGAATGCAGTTTATTTTTGGTGATGATTGAAATGAGGTTTTTGCTCTTTGGCAATGATGAAATTTTTCTCAAATTGAGGTCATTGATTTTTGTGTATTTATACATGTGTACTCAATTCAATCAATTCAGAAACAAATCACCGAATAAGATGTAAAAAGTAAATATCCTGAAGATTACTTGACCGTCGATAGAGTAGGAAGTGAAAAACTTTTAGTGAGGAAATCGTGTTTGTGTAGAACTAGCCGCTTCCTCATTCCTTATCTAGTCCCCAAGCAACCTCAACTTAAATGCTTTTAGTATTTTAATATTTTCTAATATTGCTAAATTTAAAAACCTGCATGCGAGAGTTCAAGGCATGTTCACAACTGCCTTTTTGTTGCTGTGTGCACGCACTATGTTTTTTATACTCTAACTTGAATGAGGAAAGCTCAATTTGATTGAACTAGATACAAACCATACTAAAAATAAACGTGTACTGTATTGAAAAAAAAACAACACCAAAAGCTAACTATGTTAATATTATTGCCAAGAGTATTTAGGTCCATCATTTAATTTTCCTCTTTTTTTTGAGCAACTGTAATTAACTTTGTTCAAAGTCCGTCCCCAAAAAAATGACTTGCTATTTTAATAAAATTTTGAATCATTTCTCCGCTCGCTGTTAACGTTAAAATTGGTACCAGCAAGCGTGTTAACTCTATTTTGAACCTGCGACTTTCACGCTCCCCGAAAAAAGAACACTTGATCGAGGGTGCAATTACTTCAGCGCTTTTTGCGTTCGAAAATTACAATATATAGCCTTCCTAGGATGTGTTGCAATCGGAGTTCAATTATTTGTAATTTTCACAGCCTAATTTCGAATACAGTAAGATTTAATATACTTCACTTCCTTCCTCCTTAGTCTCTTCAGACGGAAAAAAAACATTCTATGTTTTTTAATGAAAGTGGAAATGTTCCGGTCAATTTTAAATAGGGTTTTTACAATCTTTAATTCACGCATCCTGATATTCTTCCAAAAATATCTGAAAGACGTAAACTAGTGTATTTTAAGCGTGTATAAGTAAATTATTTACATAAACAATCACATCTTTGCGTCAGAGGAAATTTCTTACTCGCCACAATATATATATAGATCATACCGAGCAAAGCGTTCTAAAATCAATTTATTCACAAGCACGTCGGTTAAAATTGCTTTAAACTGACAATGAAGTTATCTTAGCGTACATTAAAAAAATGCGCTCCTTGTCTATTAAACTCAAATAAAATTAGTGTCGAGTCGATTCAATTTTGCTTTTTCACAACACCTGGCTAAAAGGCAGATTCTCTAAATATAAAAGTAACAAATTAGTCAAATACGCGGCCAATCATAGTTTCCCGGCAGTAAATGTTGCCATTATCGAATAAATACGAGAGCTCTATGCTTTTTGCCTCACAATAAATCGGCCCTTTTTTCACTCCACAACTAATTTTATACCGCTTTTCAAGTAATCACTGAATAAACATTCGATAAAAAGATCGGCCATTGATAGATTGGTAAATTGCTCTTAACAGATCATAGGGCGAGTCCGACATGCACGAAATTTTGCTGCAAGCTTCGATTTTAAAATAAGTGGAAACTTTCTCGGTGTTCCGGGCTGGAAGAGGATAAAAGCAAACACAGACGGATCGTTCTCTACAGTTGTGGGTCTAACTTTATTTTTAGACGGGCATCTAATGAAACACAAAACATTACTTTTGCGTCAATCCACGGAAACGATGGCCGATTACCGGAAGACCAAAAGAGTATCTGGCAATCGCTTTCGAACTTTGCTTGTAAGAAAATTTACATTGTACATAAAAAAATCATATCAGCATGAAGAGACTCATTTCATCGAATTTTCACCAGAAATATCAGTCCCTCAAATAAGTGAATTTTGCAGATATTTAAATTTGAAGAGCATTATTTGATGGTGTTTCCTGTTATAAGGATGCCCCCAAGTGACAAATCACCATGAATATCATTTTAATGTGTGCTTTCGCGATTCTGAAAATACAATTTTTATAAATAGCACAGGAATCAAAAATAGAAACAGTTCCGAAACAGTAAAATTTACTCTATTATATGTTGTCGACTGTGTTTTTTTTTGTGTGTGTATGTTTGACAATTCTTAGGTAGCAATACATTAACGTAATCTTTGCCTTTGATTTATGGACTAGACGTAGAAAATTAAGCTAACCAACTGTAAATACCGAGGTTAAACTTTCTGGCTTTTGGGCGAATTGGATAGTTAGTTTAAGCCACTTTTTCGAGACAAAACTAAAGCGAATACAGTTCTGAATGCTACAATTTTTTACACGCTTCAGGCTTCTAAACGAAGGGATCATGATTATATGCCAGACATCGATCATATCAATCTTCTGAATTATTGCAAAACTTGGGTTATTTAGTATTTGCGGGGGCAAACCAAAGTTGCACAAATAAACACCGAGTGAAAAGAGACAGTAAAGGAGGTGAGAAGTCGCGAACTACAACAATAATATAATTTAACCGAGAACTCACCCCTCCGATTGTTGCCATTAGACAAGGACCCACTTCGACTTTTTCTTCCTTGATTGCAGTGAATATGGTTGGCCGCAAAACCAGGGCTATCCAAGCTTTCAGATTTGATTTCCTGATTTCTGTAAGCGACAGATTTGAGAATTCCTCGGCGGTCTACCCTCTCTACATTAAAATCAGAGGCAGAGCTTAAATACTCTAGGGAATTCCTCCTTGACGACGACAACGCAATCAAACTTTGCGATTTCGTCGGAAGTGTCTGCGTACCCTTTAGACCCATTTCTACGGATACTGCTGGTTTGACAGTTCTCGAATTTGGAGTACGATCTGTCGATATTCCGCTATCCTTGTCCGATTCCACGCTATCCCCGGGGTAAAGAAAGTGCTTATTAACACCCAAACAGGTTGGCGTAGGTTCGTGGGACGTTTTCGAATTCACCGAGTCGCGATCGTGGTCGATTTCATCGAACGCACTATCGTAACTGTCCTCAAGATTGTGGAGTTTCATAGCCACTGAGAGAGGTGGCGGTCTTCGTCTTGATATAGCAACAGCGGTGGAAGGGTTATAATCATTTTCCCCACTTCCTAGCACTTGTAATGTATCTGTTTTTGATGTTTGTATATCTTGACGCTCCACTGCTTTCAGTTCAAACGACTCTGATTGATCAATGGTCCCAGAATGTGGCGACTCTGAGGAAGACAACACCGAAGAAGTTCTAGAATTCTTAAATATCTCAGGGTACTTAAGTTCCAGTTCTTTGAAGCGATTCCTAGCCCGTTGTAACATCTCTTTGTGCTCGAAGATATCTTCTTCGAACATAACGCTCTTTCGAGACCCGTTTCGCGATGAAGAAAGATCGAACATGCTCTTAGAAAATCCATTTCTGTGGCTGTGAGACGATGACAAGACGGGATTAATTCGTCTCTGCGGTGAGCCAACGTTTAGAATACTTTCAGCATAATTTTGCGGTGAGACGTCAAAACTTTGAGCACCTGAAATTCGAAGTGGATTTCTGTTCCACTCCGTGGCCCGTCCTGTAGAATCTAATGACGTCTCTGATCTGTAAATACTCTCTTTTCCTGCCATTCCCTTGAAAATTCAGCTAATAATGGACACGAAAGATCGCGATCTTCAATGAAAAATCTACGATCACGATTTCTTGACCGAGACTAAAATCATAGTCCTCTGTGACCCGCTGAGCCGTGATATTTGAGACAGAAAATTCGTTAGAAAAATTTTTGGCTGTGTTGTCTCTGACGTCATTATTCTCAAGTTGTCAATGATTGCTCATTCAAAACTAGCCAATCACACTTTACTTCCGATCGAATTTCCCAAAATAGCTTACATCCCAAGAGGCCAATAAAACTGCAATTATTCATTCCTGTCCCACTTAGCTTGCGGAACACTTATAAACCCATTAAATTCGGGGGTTATGTAAGGGCTTTTATTCCACGTGGGTAAAATTTGTTCTGAAAGCGACAAACCATGAGCCCGCATGAGGCAATATTAAAATGTTGCTTTTTCTGGTCGAAATTTCTGTTTCGTTTTCTTTGTTTATTTGTTTGTTTCTAGTTCTTTCGAGGCAATATTTCTATTTATTTATGTATCTTTTTTTTTTTTGCAATCATTACCTTTCAATTTCTGTTTTCTCAGTTAAATTTTCCTAATCAGCAGCCTATCGGTAATAGGCTCCTTCCGAATGCCTTTTTCAAATTTATGCTTCAGTCACTCATTGTAACCACGAAGTGACCACGTTTTCGAATTCGGCAGGAGCGCATGAACGTTTTGAATCCGTGGGAACTGAGGGAAGAAAAAATTATTGTACTTTTTCCTTAGTAACTGGACCTACAAATGATCACGTCACGCCGCCCACGAGATTTTAAAAACCTATCTATCGACGTAAGCAAAGAAAAACATTGTAAGAAACATTGTTCGTATAAAAGCGAAAACTGGACGTTTTGATCAAGCTTTCCCATCACGAAACAAACCTGTTCGATTAATCAAGTTTTCCGTGTCAAAAAAGTCCGAAAGAGACCAGTTTGGGAGAAACTCAAGCTTCATTCGACGGTGTCAGTGGGTATACCTCCAGTCCGAAAACAGTTTTAAAAAACTCTCTTAGTCAGTAGTTAGCAGGAAGGGACTTACGTCAGTTTAGTTATAATTATATGTCACGCTTCTGTACCACCTGGGATATCGACGATCGTTAAGGAAGTCCCATCCTCGGAGACCCAGGGGCAGTTAGTCGGGTCGCTAAAATGTTCGTGGTGAAAGTTTACTGTAAGATCGAGACGAGCCCCTGGGCACTTACTCTTACCGAACCAGTTCCAGAAGCGTTTGAATTGCCTGCTTCTGATTGGCCAGAAAAATTTTTTTCTGGCCAATCAGCGAAGAGAAGCTGCCGGGTGACTCTCGTGTTTTCTTACACGACGTAGTTTTCCTCATCGATCGCCATAGTTGCGTAGCCCGTTCAACGGGGAAAGTTTCTCGACGAAAGTTTCAGAACAAAATGTTAACAACCCGCAAAATTACAACCTTTAGCACGGCTACAAGAAACAAACACTCTCCGATGAATTTTTAGGGCGGATCTTTCCAAGGTATCGTAAATTTTTTTTGCTGATACGATACGCGATGCATGACTTTCACTTTCCACATCTTGATTTGCTCACATTGTCTAGTATACAACGCCAAGCTTACATTTTAGATGTCCATGTTCGTTGCACGACTTCTGAAACTTTCTACAGCGTGAAAATTTCCGTTGCACGGGCCACGCAACTACGTCGATTGATCGTGGGAAATGCCGGCTTGCTGCAGTGCCTTCTTCTTGCTTTCGCTCCATACTCCTTTCGAAACTTTAAAGCTTAAAAGCTTACAGCAATTGACCGTACGAATTCTGCCGAAGTTGATAGTAGTATTAACTTTAGATTCGAGGGAGACCTCCTACAAGCGCTTGAAGAATTAAAAGGCTTGTCTTTGTTTCGTGTGGTACAGTTCAAAGCGAAGCAAAGATTTTTTATTGAGAAGATTCTGGAAAGAAGAGATGTTTTTGGGCAATTGAAAGAAGAGTCTAACCTTCCAAATGTTGGCTATAAGCTAGGGGGTTTAAAAATCGTTAGATGCTAAAGGTTATGAATTCCCTAGTAATCCATTGGTCATAGTGATTTCACCTCTCATGTCAATTGTTGAGGACCAGGTAAAGTACTCGAGGTCACTAGGAATTCAGGCCGGTTTCTTAGGGGAAAGCAAAACAAAAGATCGAGAAATATTGAATGGCTAGGGAGCGTTTTCTTTGTTGTACGGAAGCCCGGAATCATTAACTGGGGGACAAGAAATTCAGGGCAATGTTCTTTAAGGAGTTTTACCAGATGAATCCTGTTGCAGGTACATACAGCTGTTCATTGGTAAGTATGCTGATTAGTTTACTAGGAAGGGTGCTACACTGAATTCATTGTGGGGAGTTCTGAAGGGGTAAAATGGGATGTTGTTGCTCTGGGAAATTGTGATTTAAGTCACTGAGAATGGGAAAAAATGTAAAAGATGGGAATTGAGGGTGAAACAGTTTCAATGGGATTGATATCCCCCCTTCAGGACCCTCATTATTCTTAAAAGTAGATCTGGCTTTTATTCAAGGATGCTCAGTAATCTTATATCTACAAACTGACAGACACTTCACAAGAATTATCATGTTTTTTTGTCACCATTTATTGACAATTGAAAGCTGATGAAGAAAGCCTTGTGACTGCTTAAGATAATAGTGCAATTGAACATTTACATATTATAAATGGAAAAACACCCCATAATACAGAACTACAGATGCCATTACATTAATTTTATATTTAAGCTGTTGAGATTTTTTTAAAATTTTTTTATTGGAGTTCACATGTCTACTTATGTATCTGCTTGAGTTATGTATATACTAGGGAGCTGTAATATTTTATTTTAATTTGTTAATAAACATTTATGCTGGGGTATTTGTTGGTGATTCTTTCTGTCCCAAAGGGTTTGTTTTACTAGGTGACCAACAAGTATACTTGAGTATATTATTTGAAAACTGTCTAGAAAAATGGGGTGTGCATTATATTCAGGTGCACATTATACACAAGTAAATATGGTATACCTACACATAACATACAAAAACTGTTTTCCAACACTCTCTGGAAGAAAGGGAACTGTGCTGAAATTGTCTCTTACTGTTTTCCATAATTCTAAAAGTCTTTCTTCTTTTAGATTTTATTAAGTGTACAACCTGCAGAAGAGAAAAAACTCCTTCCTTTTTTGACGACAGTAATGAAAACAGCAGAATCATTCCAAGCAACTTATGTTGCGACATCAGTGCCAAAGACTGTTAGTCTGCTTGAAGAAAATCAAAATGATCTGTGACAGGAATTTCAAGAATCAAGTCTTCACTGCTTGTATTCTAGAATTTATATTCTCTGATTGTCTTCTACAGGAAACAATAATTGATAATTGTGATAAATTATGTTCTGTGGAAAGTATTTTAGAGACACTGGGTGGAATGGTGACCATGCAATGACGATTTTTACCTTTCTGAAGAGGGTGTTTAAAGATTTAAAAATAATTATCAATGAAGAATATTATTGTCAGATGAGGAGAATTATGATAGGGAAGTTATGAAATATCAAACAAATGCACCAAAGGAAATAGTTAATATTGCAGCATTATTTTTTCAAGATAAGTCCAATCTTGTAGATTCAATTCCAAGGGAGTTAAAACAATGGCACTGTGGATGTGTTTGAGGGGGTCGGTAAGGGGAAACATCAAGTTGAGCATAGATAAATAGTTTGGCAAAAAATCACATATTATGTGAAATTACTTTTATCCATGTATTTGTTAGAAAATATCTTATAATAAAAATTCATTTATACTATATTAGCCATAATTCTAATCACAGTGAAGATTAACCTAGGTTCTCTTATGCGGTTTAGTAAGCCAGAGACCCAGGTCCTTTAAATCAAGAGCTAAAGTTGGATCTTTGGAAAGTGTCCCTATTCCTTGGTCTCTTCTCCCTGGAATTTCTTTAAGAGCGTTCACTTCTTGTAAAGTTTTAGTGATTACAAAAATATCTATATAGACATCCCACCCTTCCACGATTTCTCAACTCAGTACCTACACGTGTCACACACTGCGCGTTTATCGCCCTCCAAAACTTTCACACCAACCACTTTCAAACATTTTCACAAACTCACCTTTATTTTTTTTTCTTCACTTGTCCGTAAAAATAAACCCACACAGCCTGCAAAAATCGACCTCAATTAACAAGTCAGGATTCAGCACATAACCGGACCGAGATTTCGAACTAAACATAACGGCTGTATTTAAGATACGTACGGTAAGGGACTTTGGCGCGAAAGCAAGAAGGTGCGTGCACTGCAGCAAGCCAGCAATTCCCACGATCAATCGACGTAGTTGCGTGGCCCGTGCAACGGAAATTTTCACGCTGTAGAAAGTTTCAGAAGTCGTGCAACGAACATGGACATCTAAAATGTAAGCTTGGCGTTGTATACTAGACAATGTGAGCAAATCAAGATGTGGAAAGTGAAAGTCATGCATCGCGTATCGTATCAGCAAAAAAAAATTTACGATACCTTGGAAAGATCCGCCCTAAAAATTCATCGGAGAGTGTTTGTTTCTTGTAGCCGTGCTAAAGGTTGTAATTTTGCGGGTTGTTAACATTTTGTTCTGAAACTTTCGTCGAGAAACTTTCCCCGTTGAACGGGCTACGCAACTATGGCGATCGATGAGGAAAACTACGTCGTGTAAGAAAACACGAGAGTCACCCGGCAGCTTCTCTTCGCTGATTGGCCAGAAAAATTTTTTTCTGGCCAATCAGAAGCAGGCAATTCAAACGCTTCTGGAACTGGTTCGGTAAGAGTAAGTGCCCAGGGGCTCGTCTCGATCTTACAGTAAACTTTCACCACGAACATTTTAGCGACCCGACTAACTGCCCCTGGGTCTCCGAGGATGAGGAAGTCCGAGTCTTAACCAACTGGTATAGCGCGCGCTAACAATTTGTCACAACATCATGTCAGAAGTGATCGGCTCCTGATCATGTATCATTCACTTAGTAAATCAATTACTTATATTTAAAAAACACTACCATTGTTCCCAGGCAGGGGTCGATTACTAAGCTCCTATTCCAAGTCAAATTTGACTTCTTTAACAATATATCAAAGTATCCTTCTAGTTGTTAATTTTTACGGTCACGATAGAAGAAAATCGTTGTGAATAATAACACTAATGAAGTAACCTGAGATCAGGCTCTATTTTCGTTTAGCTTTGTAAATAACATTCCGGCGGGCATGCGAAACGCCGTTAGAGAGAATGTATGAGAACCGCTCAAATTGGGCCTGATCTCAGGTTGCTAATGAAGAGCCGAGAACGTTCCTGATTCTTAGACAAATAACCAAATAAGATAGTAATTTTATTTTGACCGGAGACCCAAAGCTCATGATTTTAAGAAAGAAATGCCATCGATATATTTCTTTCAGCTTTCTTTCTTTCTTCTTAGATAATATTTTTTTTTCTTTCGCTCCATCCTGGAATACTAGGAGCAAAGAAGACCAAGAGCGCGTATCCCCTGCTGTTTCATATGGGAACGTACGTCTCCTCCGCGTTTGACACTCTTGAAACAGGATATGAAATTTAACCTGACTTCTTGCAGTTCACGGAGCTTATTGCTGGTTTATTGAGGAAAGCATCAAGTTTGCGCAGAGAGCAGCCGTTTTCCGATCTTGTCGACAGATAAGATGGGGTTTAATCGGCCATGAAAGCAGGGTTTTTAAAATTACCCCAGTTAATGTCGCCGACTTCGTCGCGGGGTTATATCATATTTTGTACGTATTCCTGATCATTAAATGGGCAAAAACTGAATCATCGTCATTAAATGATCGAGGTGTGGTTTACGTGGTTAACCGCAAGCTTACGTTTGATACAAACAAGACAAAACAAAACGCCCGCCGATTGTTTTTTGTTAGCCTGCGTAGCATGGCGGTTTTGGTTGGACGCGCTAAATAATAATAAAGGCAGGGGAGGGCAGAGAAACTGCGAGAACCGCCATGCTACGCTAGTTTTTTATCGCCAGCAACGCAGCGCTAGCTGATTTTAAATACAGGAAGAATAACGCAATGACTATAGCAGTTGCCGCTAATCAGTACATTCTACAGAAAACTGCAAAAGAAAAACAAATTATTATAGTCAACAGTCTTAATAATAACATAAATTAGGATGAAGTATGTAAAACTAAGATGCAGGCGCTCAAGGTAGATATAGACTCGTTGCGGTTAATCTTTTTCAATTTCCGTCGCGGTTTAAGAGGCTTCATGCTTGTAGAACGCTCACTGGACCATGTATTGGTAAAATTCAGCAAGACCGATTCCAATAACACGAATGAAATAAATCCTCAAGTTTTAGCACAGATTTAATTGTACAGAAACTGACGATGCAAGCGTTTATGCTTTGTCAATAATTTTCCCAGTACATGTACCGAATTGGTACTTCGCAAGTCTGGTATATAGCCCCGAGTTATATTTGTAAAAACGTACGATTTCTCGCCCACGCAGGATCGGAGAACGAACTGTAGCCATGGTCACCAATTTGGCGTAATTATATGGAGTCATTAAATCGCACCTGTAGGCAGCCCAAACTCCCCGTTATAAGAATTTAAACCCCTTTACTCTCTGCTTAATTTATCTCGCTTCTTTTCTAAAAGTAAAGACATTTATAACCTTCTCTTACCGCTTTGAAGACCAAATTCAAGTTAAAAACGATTTGATTTTTGACTTTGCAAGAGAACACTCCATGGTAACCCCGCATTGAAATTGTTGTAAACCACAGGGTACAATTTGGCCAATATAAAAATACAGGAATGAATTAAGAGTAACTCAAACAGTAAAGGATGGGTGAGAAACGACGTGATTCAAATTGATTCTCAGTATAGAAAACAAACTTGAAAGATGTAGGATGCTTTTTTGATGCTTTCATTCATAATCATGACGTAGCTCCTTGAAGTAGTTTTTAACTTGCGGCTGCAGTGTTTAAGTTTTACGGTGTCCTACAACATGAAATAAGGTGCTCTTCATGAAATCTCTGTTGAAAATTTCCTGCAAGCGCTCGTCGGAAGAAAAAAACTGCATGCAGCACAAATGTAATAGAAAGCTTATGGGAAAAACAGGGAAAAAAATATCCTGCCCATCAGATTCCTAGAAAAAAAGTTCTTGATGACCAGAAATCACCCACCCCCCGCCTCAAGAGTTAAATGGTCGGCCCCTAAGATAACGTCATAGTTGCCACATTGGTGGTACAAAACAATGAAATGAAGGCCATGTTCGTGTACCGAGCTAGTCATGTAGGAGTTGAACACTTTGCCTACGTAAACGCTTTCTTTTGTTCTAATTAATTAGCATAGATACTAGCCACGTGGGTGAAAATGCTTATACAATGTCAAATGCTCATTTGTGTATCAGAATCGTCTTATGAATCAGTTTCAAAATGTCGTCGTATCTTTATAATTGAAAATATGACTAACAAGGAAAGCACGGAATCTTTGTTTACAAACTTTGATGAGGCTACAATTGAAGGTGCTCTGTCACGAAACTTTTATAGTTAAATTCAAAACAGTAAGAATGTCACAAAGTAAACACACTAATAACCAACCAAAAGGTTAAAAGAAGGCATAAATAACAAAGCAATTACAAAAAGGCGGAGGCACGGATGGTAATTGTGATTTTGAAAACTTGTTAACCTAACAGTTTTTCAAAGTTCATTTTTGTTGTTTGTAACATCTGATGTTATGCTTCGGAGACATTTGTTTGACACGAAGCCGTGATTTTGCCATTCACAAGTAATTTCTAGACAAGTTCAACAGCGAATAAGGACTCATAATTGGCGTTTAACAATAAACATCAAAGGGCTCTATGAGCCAACTCGTGAATCAATTGAAGGTTTTGTGTTAACCTGTTTAAAAAGAAACATTTTACAAGATGGTTGCGTTAGGGGAGGAGGGGGGAGGGAGAAGGGGCGGTCTCCAGTCTGGTGACGTTTACTGTTGGGTAGCTGAGCTTGCACCGTCCTGCAACGGGCACAACATTAACTTCACGTACTCAACAGTAATACGAAGAAAACAGTAATTATTTAATGTTAAGTGAAAATTTCAATGATGTCTACGCAATTATGCAGTAATTTCAAGGAATCATCCTCAATTGAAGGCAATACAAGGCGGCATAAATAGAAGCCTTGCGAAACTACAATACGTACCAAGGAAACATCGATGAAAACGTCCACTACCAAAAAATAAATCCAAATTTCTAAAACTACTTCGAAATCAAATCGACTAGTTCAATTTGTATACTAATATTCTCCATTGGAAATAAACTGCCCCAAGTCAAGTGCGTGACGGTTAAGTTCAAAACTACCCGCGACTAGTCTACGTGATGAGTGGGTGATCGTTAATTTACCGATTTCTCAAGCTCGTATATACTTCACATATTCCACAAAAGTTCTTAACAAACTCAACAATCAATCAATTAAATACATACAAACAAGTTAATCTGCAATAAAACAGCAATTTCAACTTATCAACTCTCACCATCAACAAATCACTGCGATTTTCGGAAATAAAACTTTTTATTCACACGATTAAAAGTACTTTGCAACGTCATACTTTTTGTCCTAAGAATTTTACTTAAACGCCGGTGTGTGTCAAACCACACATTTTAGATTTGGCTTAAAACAACATGGCGTGATAGCAGGGGTTTCAATAAAAATTGAAGTAGCCAGCAGGGTTGAATAGAGTAACCGACTGTATCAGAACGGTAGCCTGCGGGCAAGCTCTCCATTCGGGGAATATCGTGAAAAGCAAACGCGCGAGAACACGCGCGAGCGCGTTCTCTCGCGGCTTGCTTCGCTCGCCCAATAGGAGAGCTTGCTCGCAGGCTATCAGCACGGGGCCAGTAATCTTCTTTTTCTAAGGTGGTCTGGGGACGTGCTTCCCAACAAAATTTCGAAATTTTAAAGCCCTAAACTGCGATTTCCAGCGTGCTGGGGACTAAACTGAGGACAAAAGAGCGTGTTTTTCATTCAAGAAAATATAGCTTTCATTCAACTTTCGAACTATCCGCCACACAATCAATTCCTGAACAAATAATAAAAACTAGATAATTTACGCACTTTCGAGCGTAAACAAATTCTGCGTAAACATATACAAAAACTTGTGAAAACATGACTAAAATATAGCGTTCACATGACTAAAGCATAAACCAGTGGGCCTTTATGAAAACATCATAATTACGTTTATTCCCACCAGTTGCTTTTTCTTTCTAGAAAAAAAGGTAGCCGACTTCTCTGAGCGAAGTAGCCGACGAGTTTCTTCGGGCGTCGGTGTTTATTGAAACCCCTGAATTTCTTTAACATTTTCCAATTTTAAGTTGAAGGTAATTTTGTCACATAAATCATGGCTACGGAAGTGTTCTTCTTAGGATATGTTCATACTATAGCGGACAGCTTTTCATGCCGTCACCAAAAGCTTTCCGCTATGGTGTGAATACCTTTTCTATATGTGACTCTCCACTTTAGAGATCGGCGTGAGGCAGCTTCGCTCCGTCACAAAAATCGCGCCAAAATAACCGTTATGTCTGAACAGAAGCAATATCCGGTATGGTTTTCATGCCCGCGCAAAATCTATCCGGTATAGCGTGAACATAGCCTTGTATACATGATTGAAAAAAAGTTGTCACTTAAAAAGTGTAAAACATGACTGATGAGGCTTCCAGGATTGATTGGCATATGTTCATTAGCAAAGCAAATTCAAAGTTCTTTCAAAAAAGTTTACACTGTTACGAGGAGCTCGTGCGGATGCAAATCCCTAGAGTACTTTGTTTAAGGCATGCCGTTGTCTTTTTTGTCTTCCAAGACAGCTTTTAGGTCCTATATTATGATTTTCAAGCGTGCGTTACCAAGATGGTTACGCTGTTTAACTGTAGAGATCTCTGATGTGTCCTGCGCTACACATTTGAGGTTGTGGGCTTATCACTAAGAAAACTGGGAATCGTCTGACCTTTCTTCGGAATGCACCGACGCGAAAAGCTTCAGTAACGTAAACTTTTCTGGAAAGAACTTTAAATCTGCAATGCTAATAAATTACTACACATAAATCCATTAGGTCCTATGGTTCATATTGTTTATACTTTTCAAAAGACGTTTTTTTAATCAGGTGTATACATATTAACGTGACACTTCCACTGTTACGGTTTGTACATGTATTAATAATGTTAAATCATGTCTCCAGAGAGATGTAAACTGTATGCTAAGTATCAATTAAATACTGAAATAATTTTTAGTCTTACCTCTCAAAATGATTAAAAAGGGCGCACGTTGCCAGTAACAAGCAATAAATTTTGAACCCAACCAAAAGTTGAGTTTCGAACTTTAACGCTTCGGTCAAAAGGTCGAAAGGCCATGGCTTTGTACTCGTCACTGGTGGGTGTCAATTACTTTTGTCTGTTTTTGTTATCAGAGGTCCAATATTATCGCCATTAGAATGACAGAAAAAGAAAAAGAAATAAAACTAATAACCTCTGCTTTATTGGAGTGGAACCTAAATACTGAACCTTGAGCTCAGAGCTCAGTTTCAGTTTCATTGCTCGATCAGTGCCCCTTTTGAATGGAAATGGATCCCGATTTTAAGCGAACATAAATATACCTAAACATTTATGCCTTTTCAATCATAACGCTACGAATAAAATTATAACAACGATCATGATTACAATTAATGCCACAAGTACACAGGTTTGCCTCTTATCTGCAATGGAACAAACAGAAAGTACGGTTGAAATGTATAGCCTCCGTCTAAGTTACCATTTTACCAAAATGACTTCTGCTTCTGATAGCCAAGCTAAGCAAACGTACGGCCAGATTACATGGAGGTGGGGGACCCCAGGTTGGTGAGGTAATCCGCTTATCCAAGCAAAAGACGTGTTTTGCGCGTTTAACACTCTTCTACTCTCAGTTGCTGCTTTTGTTGTGACCTTTCAGTAACGGCTTGGAAACTAAAATTTTGAGGACGTTTTTGGACTTTTTACATTTAGGGCATGAATTTTTCGTCATTTCAGGCCATGGAACCTAAAAATGAGCCTAGCTAGGTGTAAAAAGGGGCAATACGGAGGCAATATGTCCTAGCCGGCATGATCACATGCTGTTTACGGAAAATTCCCTCGTCCATGTCAGGAAATTCTGTACCTTATAGCCTCCCCTAGGGCATGACTCAGCAATTGAGGACATTTCTGCTATGTTTTCAATGTTGGTTAGCATGCAAGGATTTTTCCCATGCCTATCGTCAATGATTTGCTCACTGGTAATAGAGGGGGTGGCCCCAGAGTGGTTTTGCATTGAAATTGGCATGCAACAGAATTTCGCATGCCCTGTAAGCATAATTTGAGGTTCTGTGACCTTCTCCCCCAGGCCGCGAGAAGCCTAGGTTCTAGTAATAAGTAATTCATACCCAGCAAAATCTCCGGCATGCCGGGCATGCCAAATTTTCTGACATGCCCGGCATGCTAAATTCTCTCAAATGCCGGGCGTGCCATAATCTGGGTCATGCCGGGCATGCCAAAATCGGTCTCTGGCATGCTCTCAACGCACAGGTTATAATTCCTTGAATCTACTGATACTTTAAGCGTGGCTAAAAAAAACAAAAAACTAAACAGATCACAGTGCTTATCTTTTGATGTACGGTTGCACGATGACGTCATTGCTATTCCTTTCATTTTCATAGATTTGGTTGTCCCAGCGAAGTTTAAATAACAAAAGCTCTAATTTTCAAAAGAAAGTAAAACCCTGAGGGATTCTGCCGAAGTAATAAAACAGCGTCATCGTGGAGATGACCTGTTGGGGGATGCTAAAAACTCCTCACCCCTTTTAATGAGTCTTTAATAGGATTCCCACTTCACATTGCGAATAAAATGGAATTGACTGAAATCAGTAAAAAGAGAGACAGAGACTATTTTCATTGTATAATAAAATGCATGTATGTTCCATAAGAGCTTTTAAAAATACAAGGTTATAGAATACCTTTCAAAGTTCATTACAAACTGAGCTAAGCCCCAAAATCACTGTTCATTATTCAGTAAATTATGATGTTTGACAATGCAATGTGCTTGAATATAACGTTGCAATTACAAATCTCTCTAACGCAATTTTCCCTACGTTAGAAAAGCTGTTTTTATCTTGTTTCACATTTTGATAAGGAGTCTGAGTTCCTCTTTCTTGTTTTGTAGGCTTGCCAGAGATTAATGTTTTTCTGTCATTACCAGTGTCTGTGTTCTTTGTCTTTAACTCAAAGTAAGTCAGTATTAACTGACAGTATCAAAGAATTGCTCTCTAGAAAAGTAATTATCTCCTAGTCATGTCTGGAAGTTACCTGTAACAAAAAAGAAATGGAATGTTAACACATGCAAGGGCAATATGGAAAAAAGAAATAGAACATGTAGAGCTCAGCTTCTCTTAACATATTTTCATACTGGCTTGTTGAGTCTGTTAAAGGTCGCAACTAATTGTCTGAGGCTAATTTCACAAGAGTGTGCAATTGAGATAAATACATGGTAAATAAAATGAAAGAAACGTGGTTTCACATTAGCCAATTTACATTGCGTTGTTCGATGATGTTTACACGCTTTTCTACTGCGAAATAAACCTTTGCATTTGGATTTGCAAGTAAAGATCATACCGAGTTTGACTGACACTTAATTCAACAACAGTTTCATTTTCAAGCAGGCAAGGTGTAGACCCATATAAAGCCGGAATATGTAAAGGAAACTCAGCGAAAACTTTTTCGTATCTTTTTGTGGCGATATTCTCTCACGGCCCGTCAACTGATTAGGGGTTACGAAGAAAAAATAAATTAGGACCAAAGGTTTAAAGCCTGTCCGGTTACATCATTTTGTATGTTACCTAGAGTTCTAATAAATAGGTCATAAAATAGGATTTAACGAGAGCGAATTTGTTTCTCAATCGGTGTATAAAAAAGTGAGGCTATCAAATGAGAAGTTTATAGAGTATCAAAATTATTAAATTAAAAGCTCATATAATTAGGAAAATTCCTATATGAAAACAATGCTAGTGACATTAAATTGATCAGATAAAATTCTCAGAAAATATGTCGAATAAAAGCCTCATTGTTTGCTTTTGTTTTTGCGTAAAAGTAAATTTTTCGGCCCACAAAGCAAAGTTGAAAAAGCGACTAAATCTTAGTTTTTTACATTGAGCATGTTTATTAGCTTAGTTTTCGTCCGTTTTAAAAGCTTTATAACCCAATCATAATTTTCGGTATAAAATAGTACAAAATCATTTCAAAAACCATGTTCATTTAAAGTAGAGCCGGCAAACGTGAACATTTTGTAATTCAAAAGTCGGACCCAGCCAGGTTGTTTAAGCTTAGAATTATTTGCATTTTAGCTTCCTATAAATTTACCAGAATCGCCTCTCAGAGGCTTACTGTAGCAAAGCATTTTGTAGTACACTCGTAGACAAGCAATGTAAGCCTTAAGTCTTTGCTTGGATGAGATGTCCAAAAGAAAAATTAGTTTTGTGGACCTAAACGCACATTCACAGACTGCTTATATTGAGTTGTTTACAACTTTGCATTGACACGCGAAGCACGTTCATTTTTTTAAAGCGAAATCCAAATCTGATTTTGACATTTGATTTACGGATATTTTTTTTTGTCTCCAAAAGTGATTGTAATATCCGTTTGATTGTCTTTCAAACAACAGTCAAACTATGCAGCAAAAATAAGTAACTTTACCAGTACAGTGGAAAAATATGACCGTAGGTGCCAAAAATTATTATACTCGAGCTATAAAATTAGACCTGACTTTTTTTAGCTTTGGTTTCTTATTTTTGAAGTTTTCTCTAGTCTTCTTAGCAGCAGAAGAAGATTACAAGACATACAAACAGAAACAATCCGAAGTGAACGAGTTGACAACCACTTATGCCGGAGTTCTTAGGCATGCTCAACAGCAAGATAAACTGAATGCCAAAAGGCTAATTCACGGGTTTTGTTCGATATTCAGGCCTTTTCTTTACCAAATTAATACTAAATTTGTACTTACAGTCTCTCGCAGAATCCATTTCTTGTCCAGCATTCACCAACATCTCAACCATGCACCGCAGAAAAAAAAGACAAACAAGTGCGAAGAGACATGACGACATCGTGACGCCACAACTGCCACGCTACAACAAACTAGATTCCTCGTCATCCGAAAACACTTCTGCGGAAATTCGGCCGATTTCGTGCGTGCTCGGGGTATCTTCGGATGACGCAGATGACGTTGCTCAAAGGACTATCGTCAGCAAGGAGTAAAACAGTTTGCGAGATTCGCATAGCCGACAAGGAGCGCACTGAAAAACTAAGCAAAATCTCTCTGAGAAGGCAGTCCAAATTCACCAAATCAGAACGTCTTTGCAGTATTAACTTCGTACTCTCGTACTGACTTGAACGACCTGGTAAGCTTCATTTTCACCAGTCTTTTAATGCTGTTGACCGGGAAACATTCCGACGCGATAAAACTTAAGCATGGATAAGTTTATACTGAGAAGATTTGTTATCTTATTGTTTAAGACGCTTTTCCGCGATCAAATTTAAATCTGGACCCAGAAATGTCAGTATCGGTTTGAAATAAAAGGATTAATCTTTGATTGCAAGTTAAGAATTCTATTTTATGCATGAATAATGTTGTTTTGTTGTGCTTTTTATTTATAAATCCAGGCTTCTCTCTTCAGTTTTGCCAGTCGATCCCGTGACACACATTGTGACAAACATGACTTTTTTTGTTATGATCTGCATTTATTGCCAGGCATGAAACCTGTAACTTCAAGCTCCTTAAGATATATTTGGCGATTACATGTGATTCGCAGGATATGATGCTGAAGCGAAAATCAAAATCAGTCTCGCTGGGCATGCCAATTTCTTGCCTGGCATGCCGGGCATGCCAAACCAAATGGCTTCACCATCGGCATGCCCGGCATGTCAAACCAGAGGAGCAAAAACTGGGAATGAATTATCAACCCGGCGAGAGATCTGGGACCTAAGTTTAGCTGGGTCAATTTTGGGCTGCGAGGGCATGAACCCATTTTTTCCATGCCTATGAGATGTTATTTCTAAGTACCAATGTTCCCTTGAATTTTGTCATGCCTAAATGTATAAAATTTTCCCTCTCTCATTAATCCTCAGACTGGATGCGATTTTTACGCTCGCTAGGCATGTTCAACTGAAAATCATGCCCATACCCTTATTCAAAACAAAATGCTATCAAATTTTAGTTTCCAAGCCGTTCAGTGCTGAGGGCTTCACTTTTAATGACGCAAAGAAATTGATGTAACACGAATCCGACCCCGGCGAGGCGGGTTACCCCACCTTGAAACGTTCTGTTGGGAAAATTTGACCCCGGTTGTGAGCGTTACCCGGTCTGGCAGACAGGGCAACCCACCAGGGCGGGTCACCCCACCTATCATGTAAACATGATCAGATTAAAATAAACAGGCTAAGATCTTGGTTTACAGCTCATTTCACTGTCATTTCACCTCATGCTGTCAAGAAACTACTTAACATGTTTTCTCATCTGACCCCGGTTGGTCAAAAGATGGAAAGCAATAACACAATAAAAACTGATTTCCAAAAAGTCGTGGTTGCACAAGAGTGGTCATGAGCAAAAAAGGTTTTAATGAATTAAAGCAAAAAACAAGTCTCCTACCATCAGACAGTCTGAGAACTTTTTCCACTTTGAGAACTGTTTGTTGCAACTTCGAGTCTGTCATTTCTAATTCATGTCCAAAATCGTCTAAGATTCTAAAAAGATTCAGATAAACTATCATAAGACTTGAGTTGAAAATATATCAGTTTTAGCTTATTCAGTGTTAATGTTTTCTTATTAGTAGATTTTTGCAGCTACCTCCCTTCAGGAACAACGGCAATGCCACAGGAAATGGTTCTTGGAAAAACAACTTATTCACTTGTTTGGTTTGCTTTATGTGACAGAAAAGTAGGGTTTGATTTCAAAGGAAAGGTTTTCATACAGTTACAGTGTCTGTAAATTCTCTATATAAAACCTTTGAACTTTAAAATCATTTGAAGTTTTTACACAACAGAGCCGGGTTGTTCAAGCTGAGTTAACTGAATTCACGCATATAAAAGGTTGAAAAGTGAATTCACAATAATTCTTTTTGTCTACAATTTGATGATTGGATGCTCTAAAAGGATAGGAGAAAAGTATCCAAAAAATGCTTTTGAGAAAAACTGAGAAGATTTGCTCTAATCGACCTTCGAACAACTGGGCCCTGAGAAACCGCAAACCATAATGCATTCTCCACAAGGCAAATTAAGACAACTACAGTTCCTAAGAGCACATAGTAAGTTACACAAATTAGGCTCCTTTAAATTATTGAATTGTTTTTTATTTTCATTTCCCATTGTATGAAAGAAGTCACTTCACTCTTACTTACTCCATAGCAATACCCACTAAAAATAACCCAACAAACAAACAATTTGCTTTCTTTGCAAAAGAACTTACAAATTTTGCTCTTCAATTTCGTCACCAATTCTCTTTCCCATTGTCTTCAGCACACCAACACTATGCCCTACCATATCCAATTGGTCATCTTGTGCTTGTATCATTAACTTAAAACAAATCAAGAGAAAACAACATAATCTGTTAATAACAATAACATTCTATGTAACATGCAAAGCGACATGGCGAAACAGCAACATAATACTGATGAAACAGTATTTTGTTGCCTCTGCGTCCTGCATCCCTGCAGTGTTCTGCCTAAGTTTTAGCTCAGCCCCTGCAGGTGAGGGACCATTCATAGCCGGTAAGGCAAAAAATATGCACCAGAGGTGCACTTTCCTGGGGACAGGGGGATAGTGGAGTGAAGAACATGGTCCCACCCTTGCTGGGAAATTTAGGAGCTAAGTTCTCTGAAACGTCATTCACTCATTACAAGACCTATTTTCCGCAAATCAGCCGAACGTATATTCATTCCTTGTGGCAAGTGAGAATTGGATCGGATCACAACTTGTGTATTTTTTTAAAGTACTTCTTTAATTTTAGTAAACCTTCAGGCTACTGCAGGTTGTAAGAAGTGTTGCTTCAAGTGGTAAATTTAATCAGTTACCACTTGATAAGGAGAACACTGATCCCTGATGCATAAAAATCCCCAAAGATGCAAAATAATTTGTGGAATGCATCCCGCCGGACGCAAAGATGGATTGATTGATCTGAAGATGGTTTTTGTAGAATACACAATGTATCCTGTTTGTGTGATTTCTGTGGCTGTTACTGTGGCTGTTGTTAAACGACCCTTATTTCTTTTAGTCTTTGTTGTGCTTTACAATAGAAGGAGTATATTTTTATTTCAGTAAACTGTAATACAGAGTTTGGAGTCTGTCTTCAGATTAACTGTGTGGTTACAAAAGACCCTGGGACACATTGTATTTTGAACTGGCACTCAATGGTTTTGGACAGGGACTCGTGATTTTTCACAAGATGAGTCCCAGGACTCACCACAACTATTTGTACCAACTCAGGCCTTTTTGTAGCCTCTCTCTGTCTCAGATTGCAGTAATAAATTTGGTGCAAAGGAAAAAAAAGTGGTTTTAAAAGGAAGAGCCTTAAATAGTCCTGAAGCAGTTCCATTGGAGAGGGGTCCTGAATAGAGGACTTACACTAGGATCAGCAATGACTAACTTTAAACATTCTAACAGAGACAGGTAGTGAATCTTACTAAACTTTGTAACCCTGGTAACTTTGCCAGATATGGCAGGGGCACCTCAACAGCTTGTGCTAATTACTGTGGGACAGAGACAGTTCCTTTCTTAAACAACCAATAAGAAGATAAGCCACACCATGGAAGTGTGGGTGCTGTTGCATTTCACATTAAGAAGAAAAGGCCAATGGCTAACCACCCAATGATGTGATCACCTGTAACTGTGAGTCAAGGTCTAAGGCTATTTTCACACTCTAGCGGATAGCTTTTCACACCAACTCAAAAAGCTCTCTTGTATAGAATGAACAGTGATGGCACAAAACTGGAACAAGTTGTTTAAACACATTGAACATTGTGCTGGAGCACTTGGCTGAGACAGTTTGATGAACTAAATCCCAGTCCTCACTCCTGGATATTTGCTTCCATCTCAGTGGGTTCCGGTTGTTTTTCATACTAGTCTTATTCACTTCCGCTATGCTCAGAATACTTGTTCACACTGCACCAAAGTGTAGCATAGAACCTATCCAATTTGTAATGCTCCATTTTTGAGATCAGTGCAGCTTTGTTACAGAAATCACGACAAAATCACCATTCTTATGTGTGAAAAGAAACCCTGTATGGTATGATTTTTGTGCAAACACAAAAGCTACATGTATCCGGTATAGTGAGAACATATAGCCTTAATCAGAGCCGCCATGAATTAGCAGTTTGGTTGGAAGTATGGTCAGGGCTAATCTAGACTATTAGATACTACTCAGTAGATTGGCGCTTATCCAACTGAGCTCACTTGGCCATGGTTATGAAAGTGTAGTACTACCTCTTGCTGCTGCTGTTGGTCTGTTATAAAAGACTGATTTGAGTTTTCAATTTCTTTATCCAGCCTAGAGTATCTGTCTGTAGGTTTGTCGTTTCTTCTTCCGAGAAGTGCCTTGAAATACAATAATGATAGTATTAATATTTGCATGAGGCTACTCTGGTTGGAATGATTAGAAAAAAATCTACTGTATTATGCGGACCCCAATATCCAAATGCAAATTCTCCAGATTAATCTTCATACATTTTCTTAGAGGCTATTCACATGATACCATAATGACTTTAATTCTGGAACAAGTTCATTCCTGCTTTCAATCAGAATTAAATTCTCATCCTGGTGTGAAATTTTACCCCAGTATCAATAATGTAAACTGAAAAAAAGCTTTGCTCCAGATTGGAAATAGCAAATTGAGTAGTTTGGGGCAAGTGGCCCATGTGTATGTGATCTGGCCCGAAAACCGTGCAAGCCAGAATGCCTTAGGCTGAATTGGTCTACCACAAAATTCCGAAAATAAGCCTTTCCATATATAAGCCCCTCCATATATAAGCCCCCAAGACCAGTAACGCAAAGAACCCTCCGTTAAATCGCCCCTTCAAATATAAGCCCCCCGGGGGCCTGTACTTGGAAAATTTCCCTCATATACAAAGAAAAACAAAGCAAAAACGGTATATTTACTTCCAACTATAAGGCTAGCCCTATTGATTTGAAAGGCAAATTTTCCTCCATAGCTCCGTAGATAAGCCCCTCCAAATATAATCCCCTCAGAAAGGACCTTTGAAAAATATAAGCCCCGGGGCTTATTTTTAGAATTTTATGGTATTTCATTGTGAACTTCATTCTGGAACGAAACTCATGAAAGTCATTCTAGTACTATATAAACAGCCTCCTTGAAAATTACTTGGGATAATTACATGATAAGAGAAAAACACATTATCACTAACCACTTCTCATGGCCTTTCCATTAATAATGTACTGATCGAATATTGTTTGGAACATCTTAGTAGACCACAGCAAATTTCGGATCATTATACGTTTCTGGGAAACTGCCCACCTATCCCTCCCCTAAGCTAACATTAATACTTAATTCTCACTTAGGGCAAAATGTTGGCTTAGGGGAGGGGTAGGTGGGCAGTTTCCCAGAAACGTAAAATGATCCATCCAAGCTAGAGTTTACCACAGAAGTATATAAAAAGGTTCAATACTTTTTTAACCTTATGAAAACTAATAAAAGTAGCTTACATCTCTTGATGAATTCTCAACTTTTGCTTTAGCTGAAGGGCTGTTCATGTGCTCTTTAATGTTATTCACACTGTCCCTTGTCTGTTTTATAAATAGCTTTCTCTGATTTACTTCTGAGATGTCAATGTTAAATTTTCTAGGGTTTGCTTCAACAATCCCTACTGTTTCATCCAGATCTTCCAAATCCCATTCAATACTCCTCAGATTGTTACGTAGTTCATTTGTTGTCCAATTATATTCATCTTTGCCTACAGTTCTTGGATTATCTAATAAATCTTGCCATCTCCTGTACAGTGTCTGAACATTATTAACTGCTTTTTGCACCTCCCTGTAAAATAAATAAAGTAATACTTGATGTAAATACACACCCCAGGTCATTGTACAAAAAGAAAGGCCATCATAAGTAACAAGAGTGCTTTTATGTTTACTGTTAAGTATTGTGGACCGTTAAATTTTGTTAACGCTAGGTGTTACAAAGGCCACAATATTTATGTTAATTTTGTTGTAAGGTAAAAAACAGTCAACTGTTACCTTGCAAATTCAAGAAACTACATGTAAATAAAACCAAGTAGAATAACAACTAAATGTAAATGTGCAGATATTGACAGAAAAAGGGACAGCGTAAGGTACATTAGCTCAATTGTTTTCGTAGAGCTGGAGAAAAAAGCAAAAGGTTCCACACCTCCTGTGAAGAAGAGATGGCCAAACAGACCACTCAGTGGATGATAACTGCTATTTGAAAAATGTCTGCTAGAATTAACGTTCCTTCATTAATCTGAAATCACTAAGGAACAGGCAAATAGGGAGCTTAAGGTGGCCCGTTCCTATTTATATGCGTGTTGGTTATGTTTTTGATTCGTGTTTTTCAGAATGAAAAATTCAACCAATTTCTACAATTTTTTGCATCCTTAATAAATAATGATGGAACTTTAAAAAAATGTTCTTTATTTTCTTATAGATATAAAAACTTTTGAGATATCGGCATATAATTAAAACCTCATTTTTATGAAAAATGAAAAAAACTTCAAAATCCCACGACAGATTTTTCCCTAACTTCAGCAAATAAGCCTCAGAGCTTTCTAGTTTTATGTCTGCAAGTTTGAAGGCATTCGTGACCATAGAAATCACTCCACAAAATGTTGGTCAAATTTAATGCTAAAATGATAGGCCAACACATTTGTGAATGTAAATGCACAAATAGCAGAAGAGAGATGACAAACTACCTCTTAACTGAAACGTTGTTCTTACCCAAAGCATTGTTGGAAGAAAATGAGTTATTGCACAACTACCGCAAACACAGTTAACGCTTTAATACAACCAACTTTCTGCTACATGCGCATTGAAATTAAATATATTCTATTTATCCAACTTACTCTGCATTTGTCTGTTCATTTTCGACAAAAATATTAAGAAAACAAAACACAGCATCTGCAGAAACCGCTTGGCAGTTTTTAGCTTCAAAGGTTCTCGTTCTGAGGCAAAATAAGCCCACTAGTTCGAGAACACCTCGCTATCCAATTTTCAACTGCAATGAAAACCCTCTCGCACGATAATATATTCAAGATCTCTTACTTTTCTATCACATGCTCACGAGCAGTATGCCACTTGGGGATAATAGTTATAATTTACATATGGAAATCTATTTACTATCAAATTTATGGTATAATTTGCCTTTGTTTTGTTAGGGGCCTTATAAGCCTCCGATGATTACATCAGTCATCAACAAAACCTTTTTCTGCTCCTATAAGTCCTATAACAATGTTTATAAAACATAATTAGACATTAAGTTTGCAAACCGTGTTTAGTCTACTGTTTCATTTTCAGTTTAGTGATTTTTCTTTGTTTTTCTTTGTTTTTTTTATATGTTCTTCGTAGACAAATTATTTAAAAGTCAAAGTATAGAGGCGTCCCAAGTGGCTTACTGCTCGTGAGCATGTGATAGACAAGTGTTTTAAGTCCTACTTTAAGGTAGGAAGTATTTGTTAATAATAGCAACAATGGTAATGTAAGGACAGACATCTAAAAATATTCCTAGAAACTGACAGCTCATTTACATATACATGTACCAACAACATTGTAAAAATACTGAGAGGTATTTGAAAAATACCCAATGGAAGCTTTTATTATAATCGGTCTGTAAGAAACCTATGGTTAATATCACAAAAAATATAAGCTAGGAAAGGTAAAATTGCAAACTTCTACCCCACCGACATCTGATTTATTGCCAAACTTAACTTCCGAACACACCGAACACACTGAAATCAATCACAGGAATTTACACGTACTCAGAACACAGCAGCTGTTAGAAAAAAAACAGCGATCGATGAACATAAAACAGAAACCAGTGGTGTGCAAAGATTACACAGTCTTCAGACCATAACTGCGACAGTTTACTCAATCAATCTCCTTCATTTTACCCCCGTTCATCAGACAAACGTTGTTTACGGAAACATACATCCTGAAAATCCAAATTTATAGATGGCTAGTTCACTTACTCTTTGACTACGAAAAACGGGTCCTCCAGCGACATATCTGTAAAAGAAACACTTTCAGATCACCACAGAGGTCTCGCAAACAATTATAGAAGAGAAAATCTGTGATAAAGCCGGCAAATACTGCCTATGAATATTGTCAAATATCAGAAAAGTACGCCGAACGACACTGAAAGCTTGAGCTGAAAATCCCCGCCATGATCACGTGATGAGCCCTTTCGATTTCCGCCAACTCATAGCATTGTGCTGACGTACTTCCGTTTAGTTGCCATATCATGATGGGTCCATTTTCTTAAAGTTCGCGCGTAGTCATGTGATTAGACCGTACATGTTCAAACTAGTTCAAACCAGAGAGCACGGATGTAATCTATTTTTCTGTTTATAGTTATTTCGAGAAAGGTTGTCGGAGAAAGTGTAGGCGACAATCCTGAAAGGCATTGTGGGTGGTTTTGAGTTCTCTTTTTTTCAAAGAAATTTGAAAGAATTTGCACGAAAGGCCATGAAAATGTGTCTGCGAGTCCTACAGGAAAGCAACAAAAGTAGGTCTGACAGCTACAGTCGTCAGGAACAGTGTATTGATCATATCCCATGTTATCTTTCGGGATTGTCACGTGCACATTTTTTGCGACAACCTTTCTCGAAATAGCTGTATGTTTTGATGGTCCAAGGGATGCCAAAGTCTCTGACCAGTCATTGCTGTTGTAAGTTCTGTGCGATGTGATTTTTCACTCGGGGCCCCAGCTACTAGCTCTTGGCGTTCTCCATATCAGCCTTTGGTTGCCTACCATTGACCTTTCAATAAATTACAGTACAGTGGAACGTCTATTCAGGGGACACCGTCGGGACCGAGGCAACTGTCCCTTGAATCGAGGTGTCCGCTGAAGAGAGAAGACAACATAAAAAAATCATCATCAGCTTTTCACCGCGACATTATATGTTCATTAATTCACACAAAGGTATTACTTCGATCTTTAATTGATTGTGAGATACACTTAAAGATATCAACCCTCTTTGCGGTCAGCCACCACGTGGGTTTCGGGACCCAGAAAAAGTGTCCCTTTCGGGTGTCCCTTCAGAGTTAAAACATACAAAGATTATGTGGGTGAATTTCCAGGACCAAATATGGTGTCCCCTGAATGACCTGAATAAAGGTGTCCCAAAGGAGAGGTTCTACTGGATACTGTAAAGCTAAAGAAGGCTGGTATGGCTAGCCGAAATATTGTTATAAAAAACAATACACGTTGTTTTTAATCAGCTTTGCAGTAGTCTTTGGACTTCTCGTTCTTGGTTTGTATGTATCAGGGTCCCAGGGGGGGATACTTTAGGAATTTCTGGGTGGGGACTGTGTACCGCTGAGACCCTGGAACCCTTAACCTATACCAGAACTAGTTCAGCTGAATTTTGCTACCCTATACTAGAGTAAACTCCCTAAATCCCCCTATCCTAGAGTAGCTGTTTTCCAGAAACTACTGAGGTCACTAGCACAGTCTACCCAAAACAAAACCTTATACCACATTCCCTAGTCTAGATAAAATCTTCAACCAACTTATCAGTTTCCTTAAAAATGATACCCTATTCTAAACACAAACGCTCTGATTTATATACCCTATCCTAGAGTAAACTGCTTGAAAACCATACCCTTCACAGCGGCACATACCTATATAGCCCATATTTGGCAGTACCCCCCCCCCCCCCCGCCCCCATGGCCCCGGGATCAGGGGCATGTATAGCCTGAATTTCATCCGATTACTTCGAGTCGCAATTACTCCCTCAGAGGAGAAAACGACTCGAAGTAATCGGATGAAATTCACGCTAAGGCATGGATGTATTTCACTCGCCTCTCACTTTAGTTCACTTTCGTTTCTGGTGTAAACCCCACTTCCGAAAGTGAAAACTTGGAGAAATAAAAGCAAGGCTTACTGTACAGCTATAAGAATGTTTAAATTTCTCCTCTCTTGCAAAAAAAAAATTTTACAGTTTGAAAAGCCATGGTTAAAGGGGCCGCGCTCACACACTCAATCATTGCCGATTGCAAGCACATTTCCATACTCTTACACCAATCTCCATTTCTCATGTGTGACTGACCACTGGACCGCAGAATCACCGACTCACTGCAGCGTCATCAGCTTTCCACAGAGCTCGAATCGCCCCTCGAATCTTGTGTGATTTTCACGGGATCTCATTACGGTAATAGCAGTTTCCGGAAAGTTTCTGTGTCATCAAAATTATTTCAAGTTTGCCCTGCAGTTGTGAAGGTAAATTAGTCTATTTTATTATATAAGATACGTGCTTCTTAGGAATACCGTGCCTCTGATGGGTAGACAAAGGCTTCAGACATCACATCTTTTTAGTGAATTCGCTAGGTAGGCTTACAATTGAGTAATTTCGTGTCATTTTTATCTTCTGTTGCGCAAAAGCTCCCTTGCATCAACTTCTGCACGACCACTGTTTGCTGTTTCAAAACGGCGTCGAAGCCCAAAATCTCAAAATAATTTTTTAGGTAAGAAGTAATTTTATTTAATTAAGGAGTTTTAAGGTGAAGCTTAGATCTTTAGGCCATCCCAATTTAATGCTTCGTTTCCCATCGCCCAACCGACCCATTTTTGAAAAGTAAAAAAAAAATTTCAGAATCACTTGTAAAGAAGCAAGTACTTTAATTTACAAGCACACGATCTTGTCTTATTAACACCAATTGTCTTAAATTATCATCGATACTTCGTTTTTGTAACCTTTTTAGACATTTGATAGTCCTATTAATATACATCTTTTACCATCTGATTATATCTTATATCTGATTATATCTGTGTTCATTCTTTTTTTTTTTGTTTTTTTTTTTTGCCCGACCGACCGACCGACCCACCTTCACGAGAGGGAGGGTGATGGGAAACAAAACATTTTATTGGGATGGCCTTAGATGAAAGGCAAGAGAGAATTCCTGGCCTTTTATAATATGTCAAATCTTACAACTATTAATGAAAAGCTTTCATATTGACCCTGCACCTATTGTAAATGTGATTCACGTTCTTTGCCACTAGAATAATATTTACAGGGAAAATAGAAAACATGAGTGCGATGTTTCGTTGGAAAAATCTAAATGTGGGGCATTCCATTTAGATAGATTGCAGAACACCTGGCCCACTAAATCTCTAACTTGAAAAACTGCTCCTAGAGTCCCACAGTCGTCTGATTTGCATAATAATTTCTAACATAGACTGTGGAAGTGCAGGACTGCAACACTGTGGGAGTACTAGTATACCTTGTTCTATAAGCATGCCAGTTACTTTTCAGTGACTGCGGGAGTGCAGGACTACAGGATCACTTATTTTACTCACTTAGATTTAAGTATCTGGCATAATAGAACACTACTGTGGGACTGTGGGAGCAGATTTTCGAGCGAGAGATTTAGTGGGGAGGGTATTTTGCAATCGTTCCATTTTCTCCTCTGAAGATGACAGGAATCCAAACTCACAAATTTCTGTCACCACCAAAGTGCTCATATTTTGTCCACCTTTGAAAAAACGTGGCCCAAGGGTCCAAATTTTGCCAGCTTCTTTAAGAAAATTCTGAACCACTTAACCACAGAAGGAGGCCGAAAGGGTGAGAATAGGTGCATAGAATAGAGTTCTTTGAAGCATCAACTGGCAAACTGTTTGTTCCAGTACAGAAACACCCTACATTCTGTTAGAGGTGTGACACTAACAGAACTGTTTTAAAGTGCAAACCACACACCAAGTTCAGTGTTCTAAAGCCTAACGTGGAAGTGCACATTCAAAACCAGTTAGGCAGGGAAGAATAGCAGCATGACAATAGCCATGTTAAGTGGAGTGTCTGCCGATGATTTGGTGAATGTGCAAAATACTCGGGGAGGAGTACAGAAGTGGGTTCCTGGTATGGTGATTAGATGGCTGTGGCCATTAACCCTTTCAGTGCCAAGTGTGGCCAAGGGCAAAATTCAAAAAAAATTCCCAAATTTTGTTTTGTAAAATTTTGAAAACAAATATTACCATTTGAAAGTGGAGGCAGAGAGGTTTCATTTGAATGGTCACATCATAGGATTTTGTCCACAGACTCAAACGTTAGAACTACCATAAGGAACTCCAACAGTCACTCTGACAGTAAAAGGGTTAACCTATCTGGTGAAAGAAGGTTGGCAACTGCATTATGTACACATTGATCACCTGCTGTAGACTGAGTATGGGACCTCTGAAGAGATTTTAGATGAAGGGGAGTTTTGATGAGGTGCTCTCCGAGGAGCAAGCTGTTCCAAGGGTGTCACTAAAGTTAGCAACTAGTATGCTGACATCACCAAGTGGTACAAAAAGTTAGCGGAAGTCAGCACCAGAGTACTCATGTAGGCATCCTGTGCAGACTACTAGTCTAGTTCCTGTACAAGCCACAGTACTTAAGGACAAGACCTCAAATTGCCTAAGTTCTGGAGGCATTTTGTTTGCCTCTGTGTCTAACTTTTCAGGTTTCAAGTGGCCTATTAACTTTTCCAGAGTTGTCTTTACATAGACTTTGCAAACCAGATTTTCAGTGATTTAGGATTTTCACATACAGTAAATACCCACAAAAAAATAAGAACCTAGTGGATTAAGAACCTCCGGGCAGAATGTTGCCACTTTAATATCCAAAAATACAAGAACCTGTTTAGCAAAGCAAGATCAAGCAGGTTCTTATATGTGGGTTACAGTGAAATTGTGATAAACATTAAACAAGGAGCTAGAAATTGTAAATTCAAGTATAAAAAGAATATATACTGTTCCAAACTGTATATAAATTCAGTAATCAGTTTTGTTAGGGTTATAATATTGTGACTAAACTCTGTCTTTCTAAGGACCAAACTCAAGTTTACTCTTTTTTCTGGTAATCAGCAATATATTATCCCCTTCATAAAAATTAAGAACCTAATTAAGAACCTAATTAGCCTAAATTGCCAATAAGTACCCCAAAATACAAGAACCTATTTTTCCACACTTCAAAAAAAGTAGGTTCTTATTCATGGGAGGGTGTATACTGTATTAGAAGGGGAAGAAGTGTTATGTATTCGGTAGTTATTTGTCAGCGATTGCTGTTATATGCATGAATCGGCATGCGCATTAAAAGCTGCTCTGCTCATGAGTGGACTGCCCTGTTGACACTCATGCCTTTGATGGTACGTGTTTCATGTGGTTTAATTCTGTTCGTGTTCATTTGAAATCTTGCATTACATTTTAATTGGCCTTCTTTGTCTTCAAGACATTGAGACCCATTTTGTATTGATCTGTACTTAACTTACTTAATAATTATTGTACAGTAGACATGTCATAATACTGACACATAAAACAGCCCATTGATGTTCTTAATAACTTTTTTATGTATTATGCTAACATAATTAAGTGGAGGCATGTGTGGCTGGGTGATTAACACTTTGAACTCCGCATCTGGAGGTCCGGGGTTCAAGCCTTGCCGGTTGCACTGTTTTTTTAGACGAGAACCTTTTCTCCACTTTGTCTCTCTTCACCATGGTGTGGGTACCAGCGACATACTGCTCTTGGGGGGGGGGGGGGGGGGGGCGATTGACTAGCTTCCCTTCCAGGGGGGAGTAGCAATACTCCTAGGTGCTTCATGCTAAAGAAACCGGGATAAGCTCCGGCCGTTTGGGTTTTTTGTGCCTTTCCCTTTCACCTTTACCTAACATTATTTTATTGCAGCCACACCATGTGTAGCTTCATTTTGTCACGAGAAGTTCTTTGTATATGTTACAGGTCAAATTTAATTTCAGGTTAAAATATTTTAAACTTAGGTTGATTCTCAATATCTGTTGTCTCCTAGCCCAAGAAGATAAGGAAATAGAGAACTATCCTAGGTTACTTAAAAATTGACCCGAAATCAAATTTGACCTGTAACATTCACTCTGACCAATGTGGGATGGTTGCTTAGAAGAGGTTAAAAACAATGGGAAATTAAATTAACGAATTACTGGCTGCAGTCACTTAAGCCTTTTTCAGCTACTCACTGCTTTGACTATAAACATTTTTGTGTTTCGGATAGATGTTCACTGACTCATCGGAGGTGGTTGCTTATGAATATTGGACTGTATCCATGAAAGCATCTTAGAACAAGTTCAGAACTAGGGGGGGGATGGCTGATACCAGTTGGCCACCAAACTACACGTTAATTCATTTTAAGTTGTCTTACGTTTGTCCCAAAACATGGCGATTTAGAAAGGACGAATTGGAGACTACAAACTCTTGAAAAGCCACAAAATAGAAAAAATAGAAACTAATAGAAATACCTTACTAACCTAGTCGGCCAAAAAATGAAGACGTCTAGTGGTCTAGGGTGTAGTGCCACAAATTTCTCACAAACTACACTTCTGTTGATGGTTCTGCATTTGGATGCAGGGCGATTGCACGTATTTCTTTATTTTTTGGGACCCATGTATTTCCGTTTGTTTTTCCGTGTATTAATTTTTTTAGGTGGGCTGTCCAAAAGGGGGGGTTGCTAGTCACCCAATCCACCCCCCCCCGATCCGTTCCTGTTCTACTCTTTCCTAAAAATATGCTGTACTGTTTACAGTTACTTGAATAAGAAATATGGCCCTGTATAGTACTGTGAATAGACTGCAAAACAGTCGTGAATTTTTTTCTCAAAATTGGTTTAGTGTAGCGTATAGTTTGACTGTTCGCGCGTACTTGAATACGCAAAAAAACGGACTGTTTTGCAGTCTATACTTTATATGTATGTGCTGTGAGTAAACCTTTTCCGTATTTGGAAATTTTCAGACAGCGTTTGTTTATGTCTTTCTTTTTCTCACGGTCATTACCAACGCCAAAAACATAATTCTTTACTCAACTGGTTATGAATTTTCCAACTAAAAAATGATATAATAACATTCGAGATACTTGTACATCTTTAGTGCCTTTCAATAGACTTTGAAGAACCCTCCAAGATATCTCTCACTCTAGGCAAGTTCATTTTCGCCAAATTATCTCGTAACTGGAAAAACCCCGACTTGAAGCTAAAGTAGCACGGTTAAAAAATATGTTTATATCCGATACCTTGTTTTGATGACTAGTAGCCTGAGAATACAGCCGATATTGCGCGACGCCCCCGCTAGCAGCTACTAGTCTGCGCAGCTGGTAGGTTTTTGGTGTGTTTTTTCATTTGTGGGTCGAAAGCAAGTCGAAAGGTATAGTTGCAGCGGCGCGAATGCTAAATTAAGGCGTCCTTGGTTCAGCTTTTGCGTCGCTGTGTCTCTTAAAGGCCCAGTTCAGACGTCGTGCTTCTGCCGTGCCGAACTTAATTGTAATTTGGTTCGACTGTAGCACGGCAGGAAAACAACTTTGATTCAGACGTCGTGCCAGAGTCGAACCAAATTCAGGATTTACTGATTCCTCGTAACAATTCTTCTCCCACCTCCCCCTGGGAACGCAATCTCGCCAAAATACATTAATATAATTTATGAATTTTGTTTAGCGCGGCAGAAGCACGACGTTTGAATCGCTGCCGTGCCAGGGGGGTGCACCACCATCACTGTTTGTTTCCGCGCAAATAGCCTGAAATTCATCCGATTGCTTCGAGTCGTTTTCTCCCTTTCAACAACGTCTGAATCGACCGGCCGTTAATGCCGTCCAGTGACGTCACTCACTACCCGAAAACCGGGTAGTGATTTTGATTGGTTGATTGTCTAAACATTCGCATAATTATGTTTAATTATGAAAAATTTTAGCGGGATTGTCGCTTGATTTTCAGCGGATCGCATCCCTGGTATGGCATTCTTTCGTGTAGTTCAAACATTTCGATAAGCTTAA
Organism: Porites lutea; assembly: GCF_958299795.1. Taxonomy (NCBI): domain Eukaryota; kingdom Metazoa; phylum Cnidaria; class Anthozoa; order Scleractinia; family Poritidae; genus Porites; species Porites lutea. The sequence goes on from NC_133205.1 coordinate 40,984,098, forward strand.
TCTTTATCTTAAACAGCAAAATTACCCTTGTCTTCGAAACCGAAATGCTAAATTGAACTGCGAATGAAGAATCATTGCGGAGAGTCGGTAGGTTTTTCAGTTAGAGCCGCTTTGTGGTTTCGGCGGCCAGTAATTTTGTTTACGCGAAGTTTTCTGAGAGCAATGTTATAATTCGACCTTCTTGCTATTTTCACCGTCAGATGTAATGATTCTGTTAGCTTTTCTTTGTTGTTTCCTTGTTTTTTTTCTTCGTTAAGGACCAAATAGCTTCTTTTCAATTGAAGCAAATCATTGTGTGTTTGAACTAAGTGTTGCGTGTGTGTGTTTATTTCATTGTGTGATTGCGACCGAGTTTGATTATAGAATTCAGTACAACTGGTTCAGTGTTGTACTGCATGCAGTTGATAGTTTGAACGTTAAACATGAATTACGATCGAAAAAATAAAGCAATTCTGTATAATGCAGACATTTTCAAACGATATTTCTCGGTTTGCCACTTGAAAATCGTGTTTTACTTTTTGCATGAATTAAAGCAAATATCAAGGAGTAGTGACGTCACTGGACGGCATTAACGGCCAGTCGATTCAGACGTTACTGAGGGAGTAATAGCGACTCGAAGTAATGGGATGAAATTCAGGCTACCGCGCAAAATGATTGTCATTTCACGGGGAAGGCGTGGCATCGCGAAGTGTCGGCTGCCATTTCTCTGGCTAAGTTGACAGACTAGTACTTTTCAATGCGTGACGCGGCTCTTGTTTCTCATGCAGTGTACAAGATCGACATGTTTTCTTTTGATCACTTTTTGTTTACATTTTTCAACTCAGTGGAGTGGTTTTAATAAGTCACAAAAATTTGTTAGTTTTGGTGGTCGAAAGAAGAGTTTTCTGATCTGCAGCGTTTGCAATCAGCATCTTCGAGGTACTTGTCTTTTTACTTCTAAACCCGCCGGGCAAATTAATTTAATGCGTTTTTAAACTTTGGATGTGATTGATTATTCGTAGCTTTGCAAGACTTTGGAATTAAGAATTTGTGCTGCCAACTCAAATAAGAGATGGACTCATTCTCAAGACATTCGGAAATCGCTTCGATTCACAACTGTAAAGGAAATCGAGAATTCGAAACCGAGCAATGTTCCAAAACACGATATGGCGAAGTATGGAAATGCCAACGATTTTAAGCGGGAATTCTCCAAGTTCAAATCTTCAATCGTCAAAGTCGCAATTTGCAAGTCAAAAGCGAGCCAAAAAAATAAAGCTACATCCATTTTAACAAACAACACCAGACAATTCTGCTTTACAGATCTCATTTTCACGGGCCGGTCGCATTGCTAAAAGAAGAAATCACTTTTGAAATGTTTTTCTTGCAACCTGCACTAAACCGGACTTATAGTTTATATTTTTGGGTTATAGATATTGTCCGTAACAAAGCTCGCTTTTATCTTAAGTCGGTGATATTTTGCATTCATTTCGCGGTATAAGTTTACATTTTCAGGTAATTGCAGGTTTGTGTAACAGATCTGGTCACCTGTAAGCAGAGCGAGAGCAGTATTTGAAATTTAAATTTCATGTTTTCTTTTTTGCAGAGTTTGACCACACCTTGGATTCTCTCCAGATCCTAAAGACGACAGAGAAAACCCGCAAAAAATAAAACACGCGTCACTACTGGCCAACATCGGTTTTGAAGCCGCAGATAAGTTTGTAAGTAATTTCATTCCCAAATTGTATGTAACGAAAATGTAGTTTGCGCAGATTTTAGCGAAGTATCGAAGATAAATTACTTAGCATGATGATTAAGCGACTTACTTTATTTCCCCCTGTAGAGATAACTTGTGTGTCGCGTAACTGGAAAACAGTTGGTTATTTTAAATGTGTTTAACCCATACTAAATAAAAGTTTCTACTGAGGCGAGGGAAAAACTGCTTATTGTCTCTAAAACTGAGTGCATGTCTACTTCCTAAAACACTAGGAGATATATTTAGGAATATTTTGGAGTCTACAATCCCGTTCAAAGCTCACAACTCGTGTAATGTTGTGAAATTATAATAGCGTCTAAAGTCGTGCATGGTGCGCATTTGATTATCAAGGAACAAGGATGAAGAGTTGCTTTTTTGTAGTTTCACTTGCTCGTCTTATCTCCTTTCCAAAGATAAGGTTCTAGCTTATCTCCATTGGAAAACTGTCAAAACATCTACTGACCCGCGACAATGCTGTAATGAGTGTTGGAAAATGTGCCTCTTTCAACACTAATTTTAATCCTGAATGTACTCTTGGAAATCACCGGCGGATCGCTGACGCTTTTAAAATTATTTGTCAATGTCGGTCGTACAAAGAATTTCATACGAAATAAAAGAAAAAACATCTTGTTGAAAGATCCCTTTTATTTTTCCTCGCAAGAAGAGATTTCAATTTTTACCTTTGCTCACAAAGTATTTAATTTCAGTATCTCATTTCTAAAAATCGCTCAATTTTTTGGACTTTTGATCTTAGTCATTCAATTTCAGTTGACACTGAGTTACTCATTACGTACGTGCTGTTTATATAACCACAAGGAAACAATGGGACCTTAACTAAAGAACTGCATCGGAACAAAAGGCTTTACAATGTTGCAGTTTGTTTACATTCCTACAAAGATATTGGTGACTTTCTTTAAATGTTTACGTTCTCAAGGCTTTTTCATAGTTAAAGGTTTCATAGCACAAATTTAAGAGAATTCAAAGAAACTGAAAACTGAATAAAAGTTCTACGAATATCTCTAAAAAAGCGATCAAGGACATACTAGGGTTGGGTTTTTTTTTAGTTTCGCTGGGTTACGATATTTTTTCAATTGTAGAGTAGCTGCAGCAATTTTCAAGAAAAAGCCTGAAGTATTGTTCAGTTGTCCCCGAAAAGAAAAAAAACTTTATAATGGTGACCCATTCCTCTTGCCATATGGACCCAATGCAAAAACGCTGTTGGATTCAGTTAATGTCCTTTTGTTTAAATTAAAATTAGCCTGACCAGCCTTGCTTGGGAAAATGTATTTTTTTGAATTTTGTACTGAGAAATGAGGCTAGTTAGCCTTATTTTAATTTAAACACAAGAGTATAAATCCGGCAACTATTTTTGCATTTGGTTTATGACTATGGGGGAAAGAATAAATATAACCTCAACAATTACAAGCACTCATTATTTTAATATTCGTATAAGTCATCAAAATCAGTTTGACAACAAATAAAAAATGAGAACAGCCGTTTTGAATTCCAATTTCTCTGAGATATTTTTTAAAAGGTTTATGGCAGGGCAATACTCCTGTAGAGAATTTATTTGAAAAGATAATATGGCGAGCTCGCGATGAATGAGTTAACTAAGTCTCTCCGGAAGGCATCCAGGGAGGAAAATAAACTACAAGCTTATTATTGATCATTGCGAAGTATATTTACGTTGACGCTTATCTCTATATTGTTATTATCACTGGAACGTGCTAAGAGTAGAAATTCAGTCGATGTAAAATTTTTGGCATTATCAAACTTGGTTGAATTTCGTAAAGCAACCGATAACCCAGGGCTTTGCTTCATCAGTGATCGGTAAATACTAGTCTTGTTTCAGCTTCATGCACCGTGCGAAAGATTTCGCTACAGTCACCGGAGATTCTTCAAGGAAGAAATTATTTCCTTTTTCGTTCCAGCCAGGCATTGCTCTTATTTGATTTTGGCACATTATTTTACTTGAGGTAGTATTGGTTTGACGTGGGATTTATCTGATAAGTGTCTTGTGTTACTGTATCGGTCAAATCGAAGCTTCAACATGCCCCCCCCCCGGGCATACCCCGGGCATTTGACACCTTTGCCGTCCCGGGGAGGAGGGAATTTGATTATCAGAGTGTTCCAGGGGGTGGGGAATTTGATCCCCATGCTTTAGGGGTTGGGGGATTTGAACTGCACCCTCGATTTCATGTAAAATCATTGGCGTGGCGAGCTATCATGGGGGACGCGGTGTTAGAGGATTTTCGTGGAAAAGATTGTGCCTTTGTGGCCAGTTGGTTACGAGGAAAGGGCTTAAACAAGCTCTGTGCCGTATTTGAAGTATTTAAATTTTAAAATTTTTAATATTGGATTCCGGCTTTGAATGTATGAATGTATTTTATTGTTGTGTTTACAATGAAATACAATACCTTTACCGGCGATTCAATACAACAACATAAAATAAAATAAGAAGCTCAGGTCAACTACTTTGACCTACTGCAAGTATGTTAATTAATAAGGTGAGCGATGGTGCATGTCAGTGAAATGGTTATGATGTAGTAATCTCAATAGGTGGGATCTTTTTTTAAAGAACGCTTTGTATGTTGCATGACGAAAAAAAGTTGAGCATTCAGTTACCTTGTAGCAGCGATTTCCGCCGCTTTGCATGAGACTTTTGTTCGTAGTAAATACACTAACAGTGTTTCTCAGTTTTTGTCATATTTATAAAGATTTTGTTCCACAACTGAACGCGTTTCCACCGTCTTTCTGTCATTTTTGTGTATGTGAAATGTCCCCGGGGTGGGGGCATTTGATCACCTGAATGGACCCTAGTGTGGGGCATTTGAACGGCACTTTGGCCCGGGTAGGAGGGGATTTGAACAATAATTTTCAAAAAAGTCAAATGCCCGGGGGTTACCCTGGGGGGGGGGGGGGGGGGCATGTTGAAGCTTCGATTTGATCGATACATTAGCGGTGATATTTTTTCGTCAACATTTTGAATTACGCTGGGCTTTATCGTTGATGTAAGAAATACATGAACGTTTCTGATATTTGAAACTGTCATTCTTTAAATACTGAAATTTGGATTATCTGATTGACGCCATAGTTGCTTAGGCGCCTTTAACCAAGCGCCAACGTCAATTTAAAAAGATTCGGACGTATGCACTTCGCTTTTTTACCACTTCGAGAAGTAAGAAGGCTCGTTACCTTTGGGGAAGACTCAGGGGAAGAAAACTCTTTGCCCGACCTGTAATAATGAAGGATTTCCACGAGTTAGTGAAATATTTTTCGGTCTAAGGACTCCTATGGTGCGCGTTCTGCTCGTTTTATTATTTTTTTTAATGCGTGTACCTTACTCGCGCGCATTCGTTATAAACCGTGGTAGTTGCACTTCACATAAATTTGTTTGATCTTATTTTTTCCCTTGAGCATAAGGCTGATCTCCGAACTGGTGAAATTTTGGCCGACGCGGAGTTTTCGTCTTTCTGTGCACTGTTGCTGGTATTAAGAAAATTTTACCAAACTAACGTTTCACCCCTTTTCTTTCAGACCACAGACATACCAACATGTGCCAGGAATACCATTGTGATTGTTGTTCGGATGATTTTCCGGAAGTGTCCTGCGAATGCGACGCGTGTTACCATGGTGATCAAGATTTCGAAGATTACGACAGGCTTCGTCAAACCAATAGCCTCTCAGAAAAGTCACTTTTAGCGATGAACTACCGAGGCTCTGCAGTGACCTGCGAATGCGATGAGTATTACCACGGTGATCAAGATTTCGAAGATGACGATAGGCTTCTTCAAACCAATAACATCTCAGAAAAGTTACTTTCAACGCTGAACTACCGAGGCTCTGGCCCAGACACATGTGCTTCAAAACGATGTTGTGTTGTCAAGAAAGATTTATGTGACAAAGAAAAAACCACGACCTGTTCTTCTTCTTGTACCAAAGAACCATTTGAGGAGGAGAGAAAGACGGGTTGCGAGAGTAACTGCTGTTCTGCAAATGACAAGAAAGGAACCAAACCTGCTTTGTTAACTGACAACACCATTCGACAGCAGGCGTCACTTCCGCTTCAGTCTGACTGCTGCAGTCCTTGTCACGCCCAAAAGAGCTCGGGAGGTGATGACATTGAAGGACCCACTAGTTCAACGGATGCAGCATGCTGTAAAACCAGTCAGAGTTCTTGCCAGAATTGTTGTAGCCCGAAAATATCCCAGGGAGTCACGCGCGGGGAAGCAAGCAATCCTGGTGATCCTGTCAGACGTTTAGTAACAGAGGACAAGTGTTGTACTAGTAAGCCCTGCAGTGGCGATAGTTGTGAGTCACGCAATATTGCCAGGGTGGCCACGAATTCCTCATGCAATGATGGCTGTTGTGCAAGAAAACCCTTGAATGAAGGCACATGTCAGTCAAGTAAAACTCCCGCCTTTTCTTTATCGGAAGATAAGTGTTGTGAAAGCATATCTTGTAGTGAGAGCACGCGTCTGTCACGCAGCTCTGATCCTGTGATATGGTTATCAGCGGAAGAAAAATGCTGCGGAAGCAAGCCCTGTGGCAAGTGTAAGTCACGCAGTGTGCGTTCGGTCGTCCTGGGTTCATTGCCTGAAAACATGTGCTGTGAAAGCAAATGTTGCAGTGGTAGCCCAATCGAGGCACTTGTTGAAGAATGCTGTAAGCTTAGGTTATTGGTCGAAGACTGTCGATTCAAATCTGTCAGCCGAGTGTCCATGACAGACTGTAGTGGCTTCTACCCGTCCACCCCTCCCTCAACACCACCACCACCTCCAAATAAGAGTGGTAACAGTGAAAAGAAGCCGATGCTGCGGCAACGTACAACAAAACTGCGCGTTCAGAACATCTGTTGTGCAATGGAAATCAAGCTGGTTCAAGATTCCTTGGAGCCTTTGGAAGGCGTGTCATCAATCGCTGTGAATGTAATCGGTCGCGTAGTATACGTACATCATGATCCGGAAGTGACGTCAGCCACTGAGCTGGTTACCACCCTCAACCGCATGCACCTGGGAGCCAGCATCATGGAGACCGGATCCCATAATGCCGATAAGAAGAATGAAGGCCTGCCGCGTTCGTTATCATTGTTTTTAGTTTATCTTTTGGTGCAGAGTATTCTGATGATGACAGGCGTTGTAGCGTTCTTTGTCAAGGCAGATTGGTATCAGTGGGTGGCCATTGCAGAAATCGTCTTTGGTATCCCTCCAGTTTTGAAGAAAGCCTCCGTGTCCATCAAGACCCTCACCTTGGATATTAATATTCTGATCCTCATTGCCATAGCAGGAACGCTGGCCATTCAGGAGTGGCTCGAAGGTGCAGCTGTAGTGTACGTCTTCTCGTTCGCTGAAGCCTTGCAGGAGGTCTGCATGTACAAAGTCCAGCGGACTATCTCTGGGCTCATGCTCAAAGCACCTCAAGTGGCCATATTAGCGGCCACGGGCGAATGTGTCCCTGTGGAGTCAGTTACCATAGGCACAGCCATCGCCATTAGACCAGGTGAATTGATTCCATTGGATGGTGTGGTAGTCAAGGGCCGAGCTGCCGTGGACGAGAGCTCGGTCTCGGGCGAATCTGTTCCTTTGGAGAAAACAGTAGGTTCTAAGGTCAATAGCGGAACTGTCAATCAAAATGGATACCTGGAAGTCGAGACTACATCGGACTCAACTTCCTCTACAGTTTCTAAAGTGGCGCAACTTGTTCAAGAAGCTCAAACTGGTTCAGCGAGAACTGAAATTGCAATAAACCGGTTTGCCAAGTACTATACACCAGCTGTGGTCATTGTGGCAGCTCTCGTGGTAATTATTCCCGCCATTCTTGGTGCTGCTGGTGTGGGGACCTATTTACAAGAGATTAAAGAATGGGGCCGACGAGCGCTTGTTCTTCTGGTCATAGCTTGCCCCTGCGCACTCGTCATGTCAACCCCGATCGCTGTGGTTTGTGGCATCACTGCGGCTGCGCGAAAAGGAGCTCTGATTAAAGGGGGAGTTCATCTCGAGACGCTTGCCCGGTTGCAAGTACTTGCGTTTGATAAAACTGGAACACTGACCGAAGGCAAGTTTCAAGTTGTTGACATAGAATGTTCTTTTGGTGTACATGAACGAGCTACTTTACGCTTAGCTGCTGCACTGGAGAGCAAATCAAGCCATCCTCTGGCAGCAGCCATAGTTAATGAATTTGCTGGTTGCGTAGCTGAAATGATCAAATCACAAAACGCCACTTTACCGGAAGTGTCACGCTTTGAGCTCCACGAAGGACAAGGTATTTCCGGTATTGTAGATGGTCAACTGGTTCAGATCGGAAACTATGAATTTCTTAATCACGTCGCAGGAAAAAGGCCGAACAAACAAATGGAAGACAAGTACATCACGTGGTGCAACGAAAGTAAGACGGTGATTTTTGTGTGTTTAAATGGCAAACTTGCTATGATGGTGGCGCTCGCGGACACGATCAGACCAAACAGCTTGGACACGCTTGGTTGGCTAAGAAAGCTTCGAGTCCAGTCGGCTATGATTACCGGTGACAACTCGCGAACAGCCATGGCCGTGAAGAGTAAGCTAGGACTGGACGAGTGTGTCGCCGACATGAAACCGCAGAACAAGCTGTCTTGGGTCAAAGACAGACAAGATGGAATAAAATTCGGTGATGGCGAGATGTTTCCTAGTGGTACTCGCAGAAAGCGTTTTGCGTCTCGTTCCTGTTCGCGTCGCCGTTTCAACATATCAGCCTCACGTGACAGCGCTAACAAAAGGATTGTGGGTATGGTCGGCGATGGTGTTAATGATGGTCCAGCACTGGCCGCAGCGAATGTTGGGATTGCAATGGGCGCCGGAGGTACCGCTTTAGCTGTAGAAGCGGCCGATGTAGCACTTATGAGTAATAACTTGGCCAAAATACCTCAGCTTGTGGAACTCGGGCGCTTCTGTCGATGGGTGGTTGCGGAAAATATTGCCTTTTCTGTCGTTCTAAAGCTGGTTATTGTGTTTGCAGCGCTTGCCGGAAAGGCTGCTCTTTGGATGGCTGTTTTGGCAGATGTGCTTGGTTTACTGTTCGTAATACTTAATGGTCTGAGGCCGCTATCGTGGAAAGCTGACAAGAAGCATGACCACAAAAACACTGATATTGAACTTGCATTTGTGAAGAACACTCGAGAGATTTACTCATACGAGACCTGCCTGTAGAAGAAACTTGTGTAGTTCGAAATCACAGGTCAGATTTATGCGGAGGTCTTTGACTTTTAAAGGAAGTGTTCTTCTGCGTCAACGGAAAGCGTGACAAACTGGCATAAAAACAAACCTTTCATCGTAACATTCATTAGTAACGGAAATTTCAACCAACTTAGCAGAATTGTAGCGGTCATACTTTTTGATATGTGACACTCTTTGTGCTATAACTCCGTATATCAGTTCCCATTGGTAGTCGCTCGCCCAGAGGGGCAGGGAGGAGGGACTCAAACATAAAACAGACGGGGCTGCTCGTGATAAAAATTAAAACCCCAAAGGAGATCAATCTGGGCGTGGCTAAGGTCCGGGGGGGATACTCCCTATAATGACCTATACGGTGAGGCTCCGCCCGAAAGGTGCACCGTTTTCCGGCTTCAGATATCTGAAAGGGTAGGAAATCCTGTCATTTTGGTCTTTAAAAAAGGCCCTAAAGGACTTAAAGATGCATGTTATGGCTGTGATAAAGGCAATTTAGGTGCATTTACAGCAGTTAAAAGGGATGCAAAGTTGTATGTGATAGGGGTACCATTTGTCAATAGAAGGTATACAAAAGGGGTACTTTTTCTGCCAAAAATGGAATATAAAATGACAAGGGGTTGGATCTCGAGCCGGAGCCTCCCCGTATAAAACTTTGTTGAGTATCCCCCCGGAGGGTGGGTAGGGCTTTATTTGACCCTTTAAGGAGACCATACTCCAATACAGTTAGACGACGTTAGCTGGCTTTTATATTTTGAAATTTCTTTACGCGCAATCTTAAGCTATACTTTTTTGGGTAAAAATTATGGCTTCCCGTCCTGAACACCCTAATTAAGATGAAACTCTGCAATTTGTGCCCGAAACGCTCTACACGAGAGGAGGAGCTTCCCCGTCATTTTAATGTGAGAGTCCCCAAGGGTTTTCCTCGTTTTAAAAAAGATATTAGCCAGTGATGAATTCAACAGATGACACATTAGTTAAAGTATACTTAAAAGACCAACTAGAAAGTTATTATAATGCAAACTGGTTCCAATTATTTTTTATACCGAGATGAGTGTTTTTATTGATCAACAAAGGCGCGATGAGGTTTTTTTTAAAATTTTATGAATAGTTTAACAATAATTACTGCCTTGCGATTATGATATATTTAATGACAAAATCCAAACCGATATTAAAAAGGGAACGTGAAAAGGAATGAAAATCTTTTTTGCTTCAATAATTTGAAATAACAAGGAAGGTCTTTGTTCTTAATTTCAAAATTTTAATTGAGTTTATCAAGGTACATGTAGTGGGAACAAGAGATTAATATGTGAATAGATATACTGACAAATTATATCAAGCTTTGGAGATCCTTTTTTGATTTCCAACCCTGTGATCAGGGCTTCTGTCAGTAGTGGAAGTATAAAGAATTCGTTTTCGACCTAATTTAGTGTCCCTTTTATTCATCCCTGAAAGCCAATCCGGGCCAAACGCTATCTGTGGAGATAGTCCCGTGCATCTGCGAAAAAGTGTCTTTACGTGATGAAGGTTCCTTGCGGCTTTCAGGGTTGGTAAAAGAGAACTGACAGGAACAAGTAAAACCATAGTTTTACGTTGTTAGTATTCATAAGTGTTCACGTCTTAATAATCACTTTACGCGTGGACGTGTTGAAAAAATAAATCAGACACCAATGATTTCGGTTTTGTTTGGACTGAGCAAGTTTCTTTGACTACCACCTACAATATTTCACAAAATGGATGGGACCCCCCACGCCACCCCACCCCTCCTCTCCAACTCAAGGATGGGAAAATGGCGCGGTTTGGATTTCGCGCGGCTTCATCCTTGATTTCGGGGGGGATGAGAGTTTGCCCGTTCATTTTATTCTATTCAAGACGCAAGACATTTCTCCCCTGGAAAGGGGGGCGGTGCTGTTATAAGGTTCCTATAAATTTTGAATTTGTGCATGCCGTCAGGGTCTTAATCTCTGCTCCTAAAACTCTGAGACAAACGAAAACTGATACCCTATTCAAGGGAGACTGAAACAAAAACTTAGGAATTTTGAAATGAAATGATTAATATATGAATTTCATTTATTTCTGGCCGCGGAATGAATAAATAAATGCAAAGAAGATCATTACAGTTAACCCTTTAAGTGCCAATAGTGACCAAGATCGATTTTCTGCTAAAAATATCCATACACTGTCAAGAGATAAGTTATGAGAATTACTAAAATGATCAGCCAAGAGAAAATGCCTTGATCTATTATCAAATTACAAATGAAATGAAATGAATGGAGATTAGTTTGGAGAATTTGTATGTCGTTATTGGGGGTTAAAGGGTTACATACGCTACTGCATAGGTTGCGTAATTAACTGTGATAATCTTCTCTGCATTTATTTAAGAATTTAATGGCAACGCATCACACAAACTTTCATGAAATCGCTTTCTTTATACTCCAAAGGTAAAGTTCAGTTTTGAGCAGATGATTTGTTTCTCGTGTAGCTGGGCTTTTACGCCGGCACTTGAATTTTAGTTGCTATAATAACGGTACCCTATCTAAGATCACACCCGGAACACAACGGCAACAACGGAAAAAATAATACCCTGTGGGAAGGAGAACCTCACCAATCATATCCTGTCTAACCCATATATGGGAGTACCCCTCCCGACATTGGAAGAAGGATTTTCAGAGGCAAGCCTGCCCGTACGATAAGCAACAGTGGAGTTAGACACGCTTGCGCAAAGTTTGGCTTTATAAAAATCTCGTTCCCAGAAGCTGCGAACCGTTTGCTTTCTCAAAATGACCGCCTCCTCCCCCTCACAAGAAATAACGACCAGCCTCCTAATGGTTGGAAGGCCTTCGGTTATAGCCCTGAAAGACAGGAAAACAATTTCATAACATTACTTACCGCTCAATTTCAAGGTTAGTCTGAAATTTCAGAAACGAGTGACGACTGACATTTCAGACTAGGGAGCTTTAGCATCAAAGACGGCGACGGCACGGAACAGCGTTACTTTTTAAATGAATTGGCGTTTTTTCAAACTTTGTAGCGTTTATTCCAATTCGCTAGAAATGTTAGATAAAGGCGAATTTCCCTAGACTTGAATTCTTGGGGACCGCACTCCAGCTTAGAAAGATAAAGAAAAATTCGCATCGTCGATCGCCTATTTACGGGGTCCTCCAAATAGTGTGAAAGCATTTTCACGTCGTAGTTGTGCAGTAAAAGCAAAGAAGTATACAAAATAGCATGTTGCACGCGTATGTTAAAGTTGTTTTGCTTACTAAACCCATTTGGTCGGTTATTTAAACGAAGTCTTACTTAGATGAGGGTTTAGGAAATCTTTGGACCTCAAGATCTCTTCCTTAGTGGGTTAAGTTAAGGAAACAAATGCTTTTCCAGTCTACGCTACATGCTTACATGAAACTTTTCACGATAAATGGTGTTTACATATATAAAAGCGTTTGGCAAACTGAAAATGGATAGAACGTGGTTTTGTTAAACACTGGCTAAACTCCGTTTGAAAAACAGGCCCATTGCCTTTTTGATGTTCTCGTCGCTGTCGCCGTGGTGGTTGCTAAATGGTCCCTATTACTTCAAGGTTGGCGGTAGGAAAATTCACAAAATTAGTATTTTCAACAAGAATTAAGGTCACTTGATTTTATGTCGCGAAGTAAATAAACCGTAGTCATTTTGAAGGCAAGAAAAGCATCTCCGAATTTTCGATACTAGTTTCTATTCGTACAACAATTATGCCATTTTCCGGTGGGCATTGACAGTTCTTATACAAAGAAACATGAATTTGTCCAATCACTGAAGCGCTGAGCCTGTTCGATGATTGCTTTTTAGTAGGTAAAAAAAATTATTACACATTTTCTTATCACTCAGGATCCAAATATTGTCGATAGTAACAAAACAAGACAGCAATTACACAACTTGGGGGAGAGAGACACGAAAAAGTGAGAAAAAAAATAACTTAGTGCCCGAAAAGAGAGAGAAATGATTTTCATTGACTAAGACTTGTTTTGAACGTCGAGAAAAATTTTAAAGGACAAGCTTTGATACAGCCGGACCATCAAGACTGAGATATACTTTAAACTCTCACAAGTTTAAGAAAAAAAAATTTAAAAGATGCTTGGCGAGTCAAAATAAAAGCCTAACTTGAACTCTTTAACTTGTGAGTCCCTTAACACTTAATTCATGTTGTCAGCCAAACTTGGTTCAAAGCGCTTTCTCACCATTTTTATGATTTGTTTACAAGGCAAAAAAATTAAGCTAAACCACTGTTATACCTTCCAAAATAGAACTTTTTGCGTCAAACTCCAGACGGTAAAAAGGCAAAACAAAAAGAAAATTACAAAAGTTAACCTTTATGCTTTTTTCGTGGGACAAAACAAAGCGATTTAAGTTTACCCACAATTCAGTTTTCCCCTTTTGAGCTGTTGCTGTTCACTAGTCAGTCTCAGGGGTGTCATTTTTCGCTTTCTGTGAGCTATTACAGCATTCCTAATTTTAAAGGTTATATTTGATGCAAAGAAAGTAATCTGGGGAAAACTGTTGGTAGCATGCTGGAAACTGAGCGTGTTTTGTGTGGGCGGCCGTGAAGTTTTTCTTCCACCATCTCCATTTCTCAGCGTGAGTCTTGTTTTTTCTTAAACAAAGCACCGAAACAAATGGACGGATAAAACAAACAAAGACCAAAACTGAGTGGATCTATTTTAACAAAAAGGTGACTCAAAGATGCCATACATGGACGCAAAATCGAAATCATATAACTTACATTAAAACACTGGGTAAAAAAATGTTTCCTTTTTTTTCTCTTAGCTACCTTCTCGAAAAATTGCATGTTATATATAACATATTTGTAGTTACTTAGTTTATAGCAGGAACGCTACACCGCCGTGAGGGAAATGAGAATTTCATCGAAGTTCATTCCCAAAAACATGAACGAAGAAGATTTGGCAATAAGTTATTTTGATACAACTGTATGTAATGTTTGTTTCAAATTAGACCACGTTTATCTCAGTAGTCATACACAAGCATACTAGAAAATAACTGTTTTAATGCTCTTTCGAAGTATTAACTTATTTTCAAAAGATGGGATTGTATTTCCAAGGAAATCAGTCATCTGTCGCAGTCAACTAGCAAAAGAAGAGCCCTCAGCGCATTAAATATCTATAAACAAGAAAATGAGAAATTTTTCAAAATTAACTTTAGGTTTAGAAGTTCGGATAAAATCGTTGAGTAAACCATATATGACCCTTTCTTCGTTTACATCATTACTTTGACAAAGGTTGCCTATCACGCCAAGGAATTTATTATATTTCTCAATTCCCCTCATCATTATTAAATTCAACGGTCATTTTAAGTTTCCGGGGAAAAAATCAGAAGCACATAGATCTATATAGACGGATAACACCTAGGAAACAGGTTTTATTTTTCATAAAAACATTGTCTACAGTAACATATATTCAGTCGGTCCCAATATAAATACATGCCATACGAATTTTATCTGACATGAAAAAGACTCCGTACATGTATTTCGAAATAATAATGTCAGGTACATAAAAACACACTTATGTCAACTTATATCCGGCGAAACTACAAGAAGAAAATGCACGAAAAACGTTTCTTCACTCTGTTTAATTTTTATTTCAAGTCGAATGTTTTGTGCGCTCTTTTTGACCAGGAAGGCATCTGTTTGTCATCCTAGGCAAGCTCACAAATTATTTTTTCTAATGCACAAATGTCTCATCTTTCTCCCATCAAGTCATATTGTTCATCTTAACTTACAAAAAAGGTAGTTTGAAACATTTGAAAATATGGGCTTACACGGTGTGATCCGCCACATTTTTGCTCAAATTATTTATGTTCAACCAAACTGTAAGATTTTGCTGTAAGTACGGCGGTTATCCAGTCGTTTCTTTCCGCTTCGCTATTACAACTCACAATGTATGATTCCTTATTGTTCGCTCGCAGGCGCAATCCAAATTTCTTTCGTCGAAAACCAAAATCTTCTACCATCATCGAAACAATGTCCAAAATTCGAACGATCTTTGCCGAAACAGACTCCTCGCTTTTTTCCTTCAAAAAATATAACTTGTCCCCGGACAGGATGAAATATCGCCTTTTCCATCGCCGTTTCCAAGGAGTGGATTTGCTTTGCTTCCAAATGTAGCCTTCCTTGATCAAGGGGTCCTCTTTGCTGGTGAATTTTTCGCAGTATCCTGGGCGACGAAACCGCCAACTTGCAGAGAATGGTGTGATACGGAAGCGCAACTTGCCGAACACTCTTGATAGCCCCATCAGAAATAGAAGAAATAATTTTTGTGAAAACTGGAATGGCTGTCGGGTTCTTTGGATCGTCAAATCCAACTACTGCATTATAGCCTAGTCGGAAGAACAGAGCATTGCGTAAGCGAAGTATAGTGGGCCGGGACGTTTGACAAAATCTTCGTTGTTCCTCGAGGATTAGTCCATTATTTTATACAGATGAAAATGCATATATTTTCTGACTCGCTTGCATGGTCTTAATATTTCATGCCTTGTCGCCCACGCAGCAAATATCAATTAAAATTTGGTAGTCAGCTTCCGAAATGCAATTCTCGCGAGGAGGACTGGAAATCTATTACAATAGCCCACAGCTGGTGAGATCTCAGTGATTTTCGAAATGTTAAAAAATTTTAAATCGCAACATTTAGAGACTCTCGAAACAATCTTGCCATCTTTTCAGATATATATCAAACTGGGTAATTAATCTAAGGTCTGGACATTCATATTCAGAATGAAAGTTGAATAAGAATGTCTTATCACAAATTAAGGACACAAATTAGATCCAACCGAATGACGTCACCCATTTATCAGGCGAATAGAAAAATTAAGCAATAGCCGACGAAAAATAATACAGATTGCGGCATGGGAAGAATAGCAGTGACGAATTTTCATTCTGCTTTATACCCTTATTTGTGTACACAAATTCGGCTCATGCAAAATATTTTTAAATATCTTGAGCCGAAATTTAAATTTCCAAGAAAAATAGTTTTCTTGAGCAATTCTGCAAATACGTTTAGAGCGGTAGTTTTCTTTTCCTTTGCTGTAATCATTTTTTTTTTCCTGGAAGGGAACGGT
This sequence comes from Porites lutea, assembly GCF_958299795.1. NCBI lineage: Eukaryota > Metazoa > Cnidaria > Anthozoa > Scleractinia > Poritidae > Porites > Porites lutea. The sequence continues at coordinate 41,000,136 of NC_133205.1, forward strand.
AAGTTGCTGGTATTTGTTGCTCACAGCTTCGATAATCACCAACTCCTCCTGATCCCTCGCCAGTCACTCGAATAACAAATATGCATTGCCATCCCGCGTCTAAAAATCCTTATTCTTTCAAAGATCCGCACGATCCCTCAATTATAAGATGAGAAGTGAAAATAGCTAATACCTTAACGCTCAATGATTAACAGACAACGGTTTAAATGCTGCGGCCAACTCTATATTTTTTAACACAGCCAGCATACATTAGTACCTAAAAAAAGTTTTTTTTGCGCGGTTTCTCTCCGTTCTTCTCGTACGGCAGGGTTGGTCTTCTTCCACAAAAATATTGGTTAATTTTCTATCCACATCTGCGTCCGAAACTGATCAAGAGATTTTTTTTTCGCGCCTAGTTAGCTATGATCCGGAGGGAACTCCATTTTATAAGCATTGGGAGGATAATGAGATAATATTCCATTATGCTGTCAAGGTTTGTGTGGAGGCAATACAAAGGGCTTGGTTTTTGACTCTCAAAGCGAGAATACAGTCGACATTTCGCGACACCACCTGTGGTTTTCCCGCCAAATGACGTCCGAGGAAGCGCAGAAATTCAATACTGATGAACTGTCACTACCAGATCTTGATGAGCAGATCTTGATAGTGCTCCTGATTGGTTCCTAAAGAAGATCTGGGTAGTGACACGTCATCAGTATGGAATTTTTGCGCTTGTTACTCAGAAGTCATTTCGCGGGATATTCACATGTGGCGTCGTTAAATGTCGGCTATTTTCTCAGGTGTACATTTCGTCAAGTCTGAAATAGGTTAGTAAATTACATATTTTGGCCTGCAATGTCTGAAATAGGGACAAAGTTTCAAGAAGATTTTTAAGAGTACCCCCTAAGTCGCAGACAAAATCTTGTTGTTAGTCCTGGTTTTTAAAGTCCACTGGAATACCGCTTATGCTGTCAAGAAAATAACGTTTGGGCGAATTAAAACCTTTTCAGGGTTTTCATAATTCTTGTGTCTTGCACATATTGACCTAGGTTTTCTCACTACGTTAAAGCGCTAACGCTTCTTTCGTGCTCGATCATGGACGTAAATTTAGTTTTGTGTGATAATTTATTGAAGTTTCTGACGCAGCAAACATCGAAATAATACGGTGATGACATAAGATTTACTACAGTTCTGCTAAAACCCAGTTTGAACAGATATACCGTAAATAATCGAATTAGCCCCCCTCCCTCTCCCACTTGAGGCTAGAAAATATGAAACAATTATGAAATACACACGGCCTTCAAATAAGCGCCGTAAGCCTACCCCTAGGAAGAAAAACAGTTGAAACGCCTCGACCACTGATTCAATAATTTACGCGTAATCTGTCGACTTTCAAGGCTTAGGCTGCGGCGGCCGATGTTCAAAACAGTGGGAAGCTGTCCAGACAACACAGACATGGTCGCGTCACAGTATGGCGAAAATGAAAAGCGAAAATGTCTCCCAACACTTGATTGGACAATATATAACACGTGTTTTAAAGGGAACAGTGGTGTGATGTCGCACGAGACTGTAGGGTCCTGGTTACCTATCGTGGGGGGGGGGGGGGGGGGGGGGTTGGAGGAGGCGGAAGGACTCCTATCTGAAAGTGACGGGTAATTTGTCGTCTCGCTTAGGGGTGGAAAATCTAATCTCACTTTGAGTGTTCAGGATCAAGTGCTAATTACTTTACCCTATCTTTAAAAAAGATTTCCATTTGCACATGTCCCACTAAATTCACCTTGACTGCCTTCCAGAGTTTTGGGCATTGTATTTGACCTAGGAGAAGACAATGCTTATGCAAATTTTTGGGGACAAACAAGGTGCATTATGGGAGCTGTGAAAGCAACCAATTTTCTGGTCTGCTAGCAAGCTCTCCGGGGCGCTTTGGCGGCGGGGCGAAGCTTGCTAACTGGCTACGTACCAATTTTTCAACTAGTATCTTCCAAACGTTTCAGACGAAGGTCTTAAAGGGTCTTAAAGGTTTTGTGGTCAAATGTTTTCTGGTTAAACAAGCCTGTTCCACTGAGCAAATAAATAAATAAAAAAAACAAAACAAAACAAGACCTCCACTCATTTCCCACTGTACATTCAGAAAAAGGTTGTCTGTTGGACTGTCTGGGGGGAGCAACCCCTTTGGTTTTAACTTATTGTTACCCTAATAAGCCATTAGAAGTTCACTAGACGATTAGCACCATGGATATTAAGGCAGCCCTGACTATGGCACCCTGGCAGCTCACACACTGTCTCTCAAGAAATAATCACTAATTCATAACTTTGCAGTCTATTAATTTTTTTCTTTCTTACCTGATTTTTGATTGATTTTTGATTGTATGATGGACGTAAAAATGGCAAGGTCCGTGAACGCGAATAATCTGGTACACATATAAGGAGAAATAATAAAAATAAAAACAAAATTAATAATAATAATAATAGTAACAGTAGTAATATTAATTATGGAGCCTTTGAAATTAGCCCAAGTGGCACCAAATGTAATTGAACAAGTTAAGAAGTTTGTAATTTAACAGTGTTATCATTCCTGCCAACCAACGTCTTTGGAAAATGAACTTAAAAACTTCCCCTCAATGCGAGATGATGATGATGATGATGATGATGATAAACTTTATTTCAGTGTCAGGTCTTCTAGCTGGCCATGTAAGGCCTACTGATAGGGGACACTAAATTAAAATACTATCAGCTCTAACTAATTAATATATAAAAAAATACTTCAAAGAATAAAATTTCCAAAAATATACATCCTAAGAAAACTGTCTATAAAACACATTCGGATTTGTCATATAAAATGATACTTATTGATTAAAAGGTGTACTTTTTGTCTAGAAAATGTCATTTATGTACAACATA